>NC_056440.1:72610673-72633173 GCF_018296145.1 Oncorhynchus tshawytscha | reverse complement strand
CAGAGTTACCTCAGCTGCAGAGGATAAGTTCATTGTAGTTACCAGCCTCAGATTGCAGGCCAAATAAATGCTTCACAGAGTTCAAGTAACAGACACATCTCAACATCAACTGTTCAGAGGAGACTGCATGAATCAGGCCTTCATGGTGGAATTGCTGCAAAGAATCCACTACTAAAGGACACCAATAATAAGAAGAGACTTGTTTGGGCCAAGAAACACAAGCAATGGACATTAGACCTGTGGAGATCTGTTCTTTGGTCTGATGAGTCCAAATTTGAGATTTTTGGTTCCAACTGCTGTGTCTTTGTGAGATGCAGAGTAGGTGAACGGATGATCTCTGCCTGTGTGGTTCCCACCATGAAGCATGAAGGAGGATGTGTGATGGTGTGGGGGTGCTTTGCTGGTGACACTGTCAGTGATTTATGTAGAATTCAAGGCACGTTTAACCAGCATGGCTACCATAGCATTATGCAGCGATACGCCATCCCATCTGGTTTGTGCTTAGTGAGACTATCATTTGTTTTTCAACAGGACAATGACCCAAAACACCTCCAGGCTGTGTAAGGGCTATTTGACCAAGAAGGAGAGTGATGGAGTGCTGGTTCAGATGACCTGGCCTCCACAATCACCCAACCTCAACCTAATTGAGATGGTTTAGGAAGAGTTGAATCACAGAGTGAAGGAAAAGCAGCTAACAAGTGCTCAGCATATGTGGGAACTCCTTCAAGACAGTTGGAAAAGCGTTGTAGGTGTAGCTGGTTGAGAGAATGCCAAGAGTGTGCAAAGCTGTCATCAAGCAAAAGGTGGCTACTTTGAAGAATTTGAATTGTTTAACACTTTTTTGGTTACTACATGATGTTATTTCATAGTTTTGATGTCTTCACTATTATTCTACAATGTAGAAAGGAGTACAAAATAAAGAAAATCCCTTGAATGAGTAGGTGTGTCCAAACCTTGACTGTCAGTGTATGTGTGCAGTAGGATCATTGCATGTTTCCAGGAGGATCATGTCTCCAGGAGGATCATTGCATGTCTCCAGGAGGATCATGTCTCCAGGAGGGTCATTGTGTGTCTCCAGGAGGCTCATTGTGTGTGTCTCTCCAGGAAGATCATTGTGTGTGTGTCTCCAGGAGGCTCATTGTGTGTGTCTCTCCAGGAGGATCATTGTGTGTCTCTCTCCAGGAGGATCATTGTGTGTGTCTCCAGGAGGCTCATTGTGTGTGTCTCTCCAGGAGGATCATTGTGTGTCTCTCTCCAGGATGATTATTGTGTGTTTCTCCAGGAGGATCATTGTGTGTGTCTCCAGGAGGATCATTGCGTGTGTGTGTTTCCAGGAGGATCATTGTGTTTCTCCAGGAGGAACAGTGCTAAGCTATGCTGCAGTCAGAGGTCATCGCCATCATCTCTATTAATGAGCTTTATCATTAGACAGCTCTGTGCCGTAATCCAATATGAGACGACACACACACACATGCACACATACACATACACACACACTCACATACAACCCCTACTGCCCAGCACAGGGACTGAGCCTCAGTGAGCCCAGGCCTTAAACCACCCACTGGAAGGCAATTAAGTGCTTAACCTGGATGCAGCCTGGTGAATCCAGAGAGAGACTCCTCAGTCTCCAGTCAAATGGAGCAGGACACAGCAGAAAGTGATAGTTGCAGGAGAGGTGGAGAGGTTGTGGAGAGAGGAAGAGAGACGGACATGGAGAGAGAGAAAGGGAGAGAGACAAAGAGAGATAGAGGGTGCGGAGGAATGAAGAAAGAGAGGGAGAGGGAGAGAGAGGGAGAGATGGACACGAGAGAGAAAAGGTGAGAGAGAGAGAGAGAGATGGAGCGATATTCGTCAGAGAAAGAGAGCAAAATCAACAAAGATGGGACAAGAGCCAGAAGAGGTTGAGAGAGTTTTTGCGAGGGATCAGGGTAGAGAGACATAGCAATAGGTAGAGAGAGAGATAGAGAGAGATAGAGAGAGGTAGAGAGAGAGATAGAGATAGGTAGAGAGAGAGAGATGGCGATAGGTAGAGAGAGAGCAGCAGTGCTAGGCTAAGCTCAGTGCAGTCAGAGTACACAGCATCGCCTGGCTGAGAGAAAGGTCATCCCCTCATCCTCTCCAAGGACTTCCTTAAATAAAGTCTCCTATCCTGCACTTTCCAGAGCAAACAACCTCCTCCGTTCTTTATTAACTAAATATGAGCCACTCTGACCGGGGGACAAAAATTCAATATTTTCCCCACCAAATATTTAAACCAAGCAAATAAACAGATAAATAAATAGACCTCCCCTGCCGACGGAGGAGGACGGCCAGCCCTCTGGATGTAATTTGACGGCCCAGTTATTTGAAGGGCCAGAGCCCACAGCTACTCATTTGAGGACCTGTCAATCAAAGCAAGAGCGAAAAGCGACGCCGGTGTTGTCGCCATGGAGGTGTGTGTGTGTTTCTGTGCGTGTGCGTGTTGTCACACACACATCCTTCTTCAAGGTTGGAGCAGATAAGGTAAGCGTCTCTCCTTATGAATATATCACACCATCCCCCCCTCCTCTCCTCTTCTCATCCCCCTCCTCCCCCTCTCCTCTCCTCCCTCATCCCCCCTCCTCTCCTCCTCTCATCCCCCTCCTCTCCCCCCCCTCTCCTCTCCTCCTCTCATCCCCCTCTCTGGGCCACCTATCAAAACATCTTCATGCTGGCCTAATAGCCGGAGCCTTCATGGCGTTGTGTTCGCTGTCCAGGAGATGCATTAAACATGATGACCGCGAGAGAGAAGAGAGGTGCAGCAGCAGAGAGAGTGACTTGTCTCGGCTAATTACACCTGGCTGATTAAGTTTTAAACCGCCACGTCAGGTCCGCCCGCTCTGGGGAAACTCACAACGCTTTTAGCTTCTTTTTTTCTCATCTAAAAAGGCTGTTTTCTCTCTCTCTCTGGCCAGCCGGTCAGGCAGGCATGGAGGAAGAGGCCAGTGGCATCCAACAGGCATATTAGATGATATTTTTGATATTTTTGTTCAGGGTAGATGACTCAATTATGCCTAGCTTCTCATTGCTGTGCTATCTTGGCATAAGTAAATAGAGCCATTCTAACTAAGCTAACACCGCTAACTAGGCTAACACCGCTAACTAGGCTAACACCGCTAACTAGGCTAACACCGCTAACTAGGTTAACGCCGCTAAGGAAGTGAGACAGAAATAAGCACAAATGCTACAAACCAACTCAGGGGAACCGGGCTCAAAAATGAACTGTGAATCTGAATGAGAGAGGAGAGGGAAGTAGTGGGGTCTCTCTGGCCAGGCCCTCAGACAGGCAGAGCCAAGAGGAAAAGCTTGTCAAGCTGAAGACTAAGAGTGGTGACCAGAGTGATGGAAATGGTAATGTTTTGGAGCAGCAGTCCTCTGGAGCTAAGGGGTCTAGGGCTGGACATGTCCACTGAAGACCCAGCCGGGGAGTTGGGGAAAAAGTGGGTCAGAGGAGTTCAGAGCCACTAGTGAAGATCAAGGCTGGAGAGAGAGAGAGAGAGAGAGGGGCCCTGTAGGACAGAGAGGCTGGTGACCAGAGCCAGGCCACAGCAGTGTCCCACAAACATCATATATGCTACTGTTTGATCTGCTTTCCCCCACACGCACTAACGCACACACACACGCACGCAAGCACGCGTAGGCACTAACGCACGCGCACACACGCACACACACACACACCTTGCCCCCTGGACCTCATTAAAGCCATTAAGCTCTTGCAATCATCAACAACAACAACGCTTAACTTAACTCCCACAAACAGTGCTACCACATTCATCCTAATACTTACTGAACTGAGTGCTTGTGAAACTGTTAGAAGCCATACAGACCCACACACAGACGATGTGAAGTCTAGGGGAAGGTTTGATTTACTTTGAAAAGAGGCTTTGGAATTTAGCAACCCATCTGACCTGGTTGGGCCTTGCAAGGCTGGTAACACTGCTGGGGGTGGAAGAGATACATGTGTGTGTGTGTGTGTGTGTGTGTGTGTGTGTGTGTACATACAGGAGGCCTATCTGCTAATGAGCTGGTAGACAGGGCTTATGGTTTTGACTGGCCCCCTCATTCCATTAGGAGAGAAACGGGACCTGCATTATGTGCTGATCATGTGGAGGCTCTCCTGTTTCTCTACCTGCCTCAGTAGTCTAATGCTTCTGGGCCTAGCATGGGAGCATGGAGGGGCTGCTCTGGGGAGCTATTGTCACAGACTATAACCCATTCATCAGTCAAGTCAGGAGAGGGAGAGGAGAGGAGAGGAGAGAGAGGAGAGGAGAGGAGAGGAGAGGAGAGGAGAGGAGAGGAGAGGAGAGGAGAGGAGAGGAGAGGAGAGGAGAGGAGAGGAGAGGAGAGGAGAGGAGAGGAGAGGAGAGGGGGAATGAGAGAGTGAATGGATAAGACAGATGATGAAGAACAAACAAAAGTCAGTGAAGATGTTGAAATATCTTCTCCATGAGGAATTAGGATTGATGTAGATGAAAACAAAGCATGATCTGTTTTGTACATGAACATACTGGTGAAGAGAGATCATTTATTGAATTGGAAATCACTGCAATTTAGCATGACAAATTTACCACTGCATTTTTTAAAGCTATGATATTGGTACAAATAAAACATTATATTTTACAGTATGTCATCAATTAGTTAGAATACAGTAGGTCAATGAGTCAATGTTGTGTCGTTGTGTTGACCGGTGCTGGTCTCTGTCATTGATAAATGATAATGGGCCAGTCCACTGCTGACAGAGACCTCTGAATAGTGATACCATCTACCCCTGACTGCTCCTACTATTACTACTGCCTAGGGCCCCCAACCAGCATACAGACGCATGTGCACGCACACACAAACACTCACTTCCAAACCACCCTTTCACCCAATCCCTGGCCACACACACACACACACACACACACACACACACACACACACACACACACACACACACACACACACACACACACACACACACACACACACACACACACACACACACACACACACACACACAGTACATGTGAAAGGGATATGACCCCAAACCGATACTTTCCACAACACACACCTGGTTATTTTGTCTTCCCTGCCACCAATTGTTGGTTTAATTGAGGCTGGGTTGGTCTGTTGCCTGCTGACCTGCCCAGAACAATGCATACCTGTGCCTCCCCTCTAGCACAATGTAATTGTCTCTTCAAGTGGGGCCTTTTGCCAGCAGCCCTGGGGCCCGGCCTGGCAGGGGGACAGTATATACCCAGCTAGGCCCATCCATCACTCAGTCACTCAGCCACTACAGGAAGTAGTTAACATGGCCGGCCTATGGGGCTGTTGGACAGGGGAAAACACACAGAACAATGGCCATACTTCATCATCATCTAACCCCACGTACATCAATCAATCAGTCTGCTGTGTTTGTTCAACTAATTCAGCCGGTTCAGTCATGGATCAGGGAGGGAGGGTGGGGGTGTGAGAGAGAGATGATGATTATGTTAGTGTTTTGTTCTTATACATAGTCATTGTCCCACTGAAGTGGTGGGTATCACTATACATGGGTGGTTACCTCAATACTATACTACATGGAGCTAGCTGTATCTAGGCCAGGGTTAAGGGTTGAGAGTGTGCATTAGGTAGTTGGGTAGTGCTGGGTATAGCAGTGAGGCAGGTCTTCATGGTTGTAACTTAGCTACAGTAGACTCTTTCCTCAGCTTGGCTGGGCTTGTGGCTTCAACTGACTGTGTCAACCCAGCAGGCCCTTCCTGGCGGGAGAGGCCTATAAACCTGCATAGGGGTGTATTATTAATTTATGAGTAATTATTCAGTTAAAAAGTAATTTCTACACACCGGTAGTGTGAAACAGCAGCCCTTACATTTAGCTATAGAGACACCCCGTTCCAATTATAACTACCCTTCAAAATACGAACTTTTATTGACTGTGTTCATGACTAAATGAAATAAATACACAGAAGAAATACTCTTCTCGTTTAATGTCTAATATACAGTCACATACAGTACATCATAGTAGAGAGAGCAAGCTAGAGTATGACAGACAGAATGGCCCGTCTATCTGCTTTACAGAGACATGGCTAGGGCTGGGACGGCCTGGCAGAGTAAGTCGATGGACAGAGTGGCCTGAAACCCAGGGGTTAGTTGTGCTGCAGACACACTTGGGCTCATTTGTTTGCCAGTGAAATAGGCCAGTAAATAAGAGGACTTTGTACAGATGGCTGCCAGGGCATCCCATCTATCTGGCAGGGAGAGAGAGAGGCCAGGTAGTGACAGGGCATCCCATCTATCTGGCAGGGAGAGAGAGGCCAGGTGGTGACAGGGCATCCCATCTATCTGGCAGGGAGAGAGAGAGGCCAGGTGGTGACAGGGCATCCCATCTATCTGGCAGGGAGAGAGAGAGGCCAGGTGGTGACAGGGCATCCCATCTATCTGGCAGGGAGAGAGAGGACAGGTGGTGACAGGGCATCCCATCTATCTGGCAGGGAGAGAGAGGCCAGGTGGTGACAGGGCATCCCATCTATCTGGCAGGGAGAGAGAGAGGCCAGGTGGTGACAGGGCATCCCATCTATCTGGCAGGGAGAGAGAGAGGCCAGGTAGACAGGGCATCCCATCTATCTGGCAGGGAGAGAGAGAGGCCAGGTGGTGACAGGGCATCCCATCAATCTGGCAGGGGAGAGAGAGGCCAGGTGGTGAAAGGGCAACCCATCTATCTGGCAGGGAGAGAGAGAGGCCAGGTGGTGTCAGGGCATCTCATCTAACTGGCAGGGAGAGAGAGAGGCCAGGTAGTGACAGGGCATCCCATCTATCTGGCAGGGAGAGAGAGGCCAGGTGGTGACAGGGCATCCCACCTATCTGGCAGGGAGAGAGAGAGGCCAGGTGGTGACAGGGCATCCCATCTATCTGGCAGGGGAGAGAGGCCAGGTGGTGACAGGGCATCCCATCTATCTGGCAGGGAGAGAGAGGCCAAGTGGTGACAGGGCATCCCATCTATCTGGCAGGGAGAGAGAGGCCAAGTGGTGACAGGGCATCCCATCTATCTGGCAGGGAGAGAGAGAGGCCAGGTGGTGACAGGGCATGCAGGCCAGAGAACTGTAACTCACCTGACAAATGAGTCTCAATTCACTGCTCACACACACTCTAGGAAAAGGTAAAACACACTTAGATAGCCTTCTCACACAGCCTGGTAAATGAAATGTGTACTTGTGTAAATGTGCATGCACACACAAAAGCACAGGCACACACACAAATACACACACGGACACACGCACGCACAGACACGCAGCGAGGCCAAAGTGGGATACAGTGTGATGATGAACATGATGCAGGAGCCTTGGACACCACAGAGAGCACCACACAGAGAGGGTCATAAAACACTGTCTTGGTTTATTTACTGCCTTCCTAAAGCTTCAGACAGACAAGCTGAGCTGTGAAACAGAGAGCACATAGTTGTTCAACTCAACAATACAGCCAGTCTACAATCTCAACCTCAGTCAACATAGAAAAAGATTCAGCAAGAGAACAACATTTTGGCAACCGTTAACATTTGAAATTGGAAAAACTTCCAGAAGTAAAAAACAACTTTGAGAAGTGGATTTTTAACACTACATATCAGTTCTACTTCCTGTTGATATATATAGATAAAGAAATTTGTAACACTTCATTTGAACTAAACACCATGAGCTCTTCATAACCCTTCATAAAAATGTCCTAACCATGTTATAAAGCTTCATACCATGAGTCATAACTTGTCAACACATGCCATAAAGCTTCAGTTATCACAATGACACAAGCTATGTAGCATTATGACATGTTTAGAACATTGTTATAAAGGCATTATGGTGACTAGGTCAAAGAAAGCAGCTGCCCAACTGCAGCCCGCGGGTGGTTTTATTTGGCCCCCAAGTTTTTGAAGCAAAATAATAATAAGATAATAATATTTTGTAAATAATTCCCAAGTATTCCCACGCATAATAGTGAGACAAGTAATCGTGTACAAACGTGAGCAAGGTTTGAAATTATTATGTTTTAGTCAAATATTATCTGTTTAGGCTTCTTGGGGTCAATTTGCAGTCTAAAAATGATTTGTAATTCGTCCCGCGGCTGAATCTAGTTGATGATCCCAGAAATAAAGTGTTAGGATTGGGATGGGGATCCTTCTATCAGCCCTACAGTATAGTGGCTGTCTGTCTGGGCTGCCTTTCAGCCCTAAAAAAAACTGCCTGCCTGGGCTGCCTTTCAGCCCTACAGTAGCTGTCTGCCTGGGCTGCCTTTCAGTCCAACAGTAGCTGTCTGCCTGGGCTGCCTTTCAGTCCTACAGTAGCTGTCTGCCTGGGCTGCCTTTCAGTCCTACAGTAGCTGTCTGCCTGGGCTGCCTTTCAGTCCTACAGTAGCTGTCTGCCTGGGCTGCCTTTCAGTCCTACAGTAGCTGTCTGCCTGGGCTGCCTTTCAGTCCTACAGTAGCTGTCTGCCTGGGCTGCCTTTCAGCCCTACAGTAGCTGTCTGCCTGGGCTGCCTTTCAGCCCTACAGAGCAGACTAGAGACAGGCCTGCAGACAGAGACACGCCTACTAGAACCTAGAGGCCTACTAGACTTGTGTCCTTTCCTCTCTAACACAAACATCTCCTAGCCCTGCTACAGGCCCTATCATACTGCTTCACACACATACAATTTCACATATTGTAAATACTGCAGTGGCACACATTCACACACACACGCACACGCACGCACGCACGCACGCACACACACACACACACACACACACACACACACACACACACACACACACACACACACACACACACACACACACACACACACACACACGAACACTTTCAGTCACATCTTAGTAACACAAAGTCATGCCCTGTGAGATTCTAAACAAGAAAGTTGTGAAATACAGGAAGTGAATGGACATTAGGATACAACAGTATAATTAGAACAACATTGAGTTAGAAACAGAAAGTATAAATGTACTACAGATATAGGATTTTAATTTGAACACCCTGTTGTTGCAGGAAATTTCCTGCGCAGCAAGGAAATGCAAACTTGTAGTGCATTCAAGGTTTAAAAGGTTTAAAAGGATTTCTGTTTGTAATTTCCACATGAAAATGTCAGACTTGATTTGCCCTAAGTAAAAATGTATCAACCCTTACAAAAATGTCCATTAATTATAATCCACCCAATAATTCACATTTCCTGTTGCTGCAGGATAATTTTGCTGCTGTGAGAAACTGGTCAAATTAAGATCCTACATCTGTATGACTATTTGTCATATCCATACACAAAGCTGGTTAAATGTAGAAAAGAAACAGAACATTGATTGAAATAATACATTCCTACACATTCAGTTTTAATTCTGCAGGTTATCCACGTTACCATTGTGAGACAAGTTCCAATACCAGCTATAGCATGTTAGCAAAGCACTACTCAGGGTTCCATCCTCATGTTGCAGCCATGTTGAGTCAATCCAAGCAAAGCTAGATGAGACTGGTTTGGGTGGGGTGGGGCGAGGTACAGGGTTGGGAGGGGTCCAGGGTGGGCTGGGGTGGGGATGTCTACCCCCATTGGAGGACGTTGACACCATCAGGAGTTGGTAGGTCCTGTTCTCCTCCTCTGTCGTCTGTCCTCACGATAGAGGCTGTTCAGATGACGGGGTGACTCTCTCGCTCTCTTTCTCCTTCTCTTTTCTTTGTGTCCCATCCGTCACATCCTGACAGGAGGAAAGAAAACACAAGCCCAGTCATTCCTCCATCCATCTATTCACAGCCCATCCAGTCACTCACTCCGTCTGTATGACAACAAGTCATTGAGATGTCAGAGTGCAGGCAGGGCCGGGACCCGGCCACACACTGTAATTAACACACAGACTGAAGGAGCCAAAGTCTGCATTCCAAATGGCACCCTACTACCCTTATAGTGGGCTACTCTGGACCAGGGCCCATAGGTATCGGGTCAAATGGAGCGCACTACATGGGGAGTAGGGTGCCATTTGGGAAACATCTAATGAGCCAATCAGAGACCCATGGTGGCTATGAAAAGGCCAGCGTACTGCAGAGTAATGTCTGCTGAGTTTAAATGCCAACAGGATGGGATAATTCAACTGTATTTCTGACTAAGGAAGAGAACTGCTGACCAGAGAGGCAGCAGTTACAGAAAAGAGGGTGGTGGCAACACCACGTAGGTCTATGAAGGAGATGGTCTATGAAGGAGATGGTTAAGTATTGTTGTATGGTGACAGGACAATCAAAGAGCTACAGGGAGGTATGCAGACTCATATAAGTGAGTTATTTAAGTCTGTGTGTGTGTGTGTGTGTGTGTCTGTGTGCCTGTTTCCACTTATGTGTGTCTGCGACCGACCTCCAGAGGAGTGACTCCACCCTGTTGATGATGTCAGCTAGGTCAAAGGGCAGAGGCATGCTGGGGTCGTCGTCGGCCCAAAATGGCCGGTCAACGGGGGCCTCTTCTGGGGGCAGGGTCTGGGCCAGGCTGGAATGGCACCTGGAGGGACAGACAAGGACAGGAAATAACAGGACAGGTCAGACACTCCTCTGGACATAAATCACCTCCTATACAGACATTACACATTGTTACACAGAAGCAATGTAAATCAACAGTGGTGGTTCACTGTATAACAAAGAAAATGAGATCTGTATCTGACTGATAGTGAGTTTGAGCAGATCACACAATAACGGGAGGTAATTAAGTGTGTGTTGTGTGTTTTCTGTTCACAGGGAGGACCAATGTGTGTTTGACCAGGAGGCAGTGTGCTTGTGTTTCCTCTCCTGTTCTCTTTGACTTCCAATAGACTGGTCCCTATTAGACCCTGCAGGGTGTAGGGCTGTGTGTGTGTGTGACCTGATGAGTCAGGAATGTTTTGTAAGTAGCCCTACATGGGTGTGTGATCTGTGTGTGTGTGTGTGTGTGTGTGTGTGTGTGTGTATGTGTGTGTGTGTGTGTGTGTGTGTGTGTGTGTGTGTGTGTGTGTGTGTGTGTGTGTGTGTGTGTGTGTGTGTGTGTGTGTGTGTGTGTGTGTGTGTGTGTGTGTGTGTGTGTGTGTGGGGTAGGTATGTGATCTGTTTGAGAGGTGAGAGTCAGGAATGTTTTGTAAGTAGCCCTACATGGGTGTGTGATCTGTGTGTGTTGTGGTTTAAACCGTCAATATGATGACAAAGCAACAGTATCCTCAGTGATTAATGCTCCAGTCATTTCCACACAGCCAGATGGTTTCTCTGGAAAGCCCTCTCTTTTCATCCAGTCAGAACAAGAGACAGATAGAGAAACAGCCCTCTGATGTTATTAAATGGTGTTTCTACAGTCTCTACATTATATGATTAATGGATTATGACTTCTACTGTTTCCACCACCTAGTCTGTTGGATCAAAATGGATTCCAAAGCATCACGGTATGAGACGTCTCAGTAGGAATCAGTATTGTATTTACACAGGTGACTTGGTGGCAGTCTGGACTGTCAATGTAAATCTGTCTTCCATAGTGACAGATGAGGCTGACCCCTGACCTGGAAGTGAAGGAGGGGATGGGTGGGAGGGGCCAGTGGTGGTGGGGGGGTTGTGATCACAGTGTGTGTGTGTGTCACAGTTACTCCTTACTTCACTATCTCCTCCTCCTCCTCCTTCTGAAAAAGAAGCTGGTTGGTGTCTGACTCCCTGACACCCTACCTCCCCATCCCTACCCCAGGCATCCTGCTTCCCCTTGCCTCCCCACCCGCCTACAGTCTCTAGGTTCCCTAACAGGGAGGTGTGTGTTATGGATGTGACGGGGAGGTCGTTAATGTGGCCAGGGAACAGGCAGTCCAGACCATCCCTGCCTCAATTGGCCGTTCTATATTTCAACCAAGGGCCACTTAATGCTGGAGTAGTTGTTCAGCTAAGTGTTACCATTCAGCTGTGGTCTAACCCTCTGATAGGTAGTGCATTACGCCAAGAGGACGGTATTAACATACACCATCCACATATATCTTCCAGGCCTCAGATCAGGGGCCTGATAATAGAATGTGTTAACATGCTCTAAGTACCATTATGTAGCAGATGACTTGATAAATAATAGGATCAGCTGACCTTGGGGCTGCGCGACAAGACATGGGTCTAAATGTTCTCATGATTTATTTAGGGGCAGAATTACAGGAAGCGCCACTTCAGAGAGAAGACGACGGACACGCCAGGCATAAATATAGACCTGGATGAAAAGAGACACAGACGCACAGAGAATAGAGGTACGCCTCACACGCACACGTTCTGCTGACATCAGCGGACCGACACCAAAGGCCATGGGAACACAGTGCCGTTTGAGTTTGAGAGTGAATTAACTATTCATGTTAGACTGGTACAATAGTAAACACTGGCCTCTTTTCGGCTGTCCTGAACGAGGATATGAAGATGGACCATGTAAATATGTGGTGAAGTTCATTATGTGGTAATACTGTACTCATCTGACAGAGAATCTAACCATATTAAACTGGAATGGAGAGATCTGTTTAACCAGAGATGCAGTAGTTATGAGGATGAGAGTTGTGTCAAATATAATAGAGGCAAGGACATTCAACCCACTACCTCCAATAGCTGCAAATACCACACCTTCACTTAACCGATGGAATGAAATGGAATGAAATCATTCAATATCTAGTCTGGTACCTTAAACTCTCATAGAAATGCATTGTGAGCCACAGCACTATACACATTCTCACAAATCACCACTTTCCCCTGGGAAAACAACACCTTAAAGGTAAGGTCAAAGACAAAGAGGAGGGAGAGCGGGATGGAGAAAGAGAGGCAGAGCTAGAGGACTAGGAGTGTGTTTGTGAGTCTCCAGTGTTCCAACGGATTAACCCTAGACAGATATGGGCTAACTATCCCATCTGGTGCTCTCTCGCCCACTCGCTCAGGAGAGATTGGCAATACAATCACTCATTTCAATTTGCCCTGAAACCCTATAGCCCGGCAGGCCTGCTCAAATAGTATGCTAATGTGAAAGGAATCTGAGCTTCTATCGCCTTTTATTCCACAGAGGCCTTCCATAGTGCAGCCACACACTGCACTTGAACTGTTCTGTCTGACTGCCTCCTAAAAGGCACCCTATTCCCCATATAGTGCACTACTTTTGCCATTTGGGCCGCAGGGTCTGTGGCAAGGAGGGGGCTATAGGGCTCTAGCTAGCGGAGAAGCTCACCATAGGACCCAGGCTCCGGCCCCACACTGCTCTGCTCAAACTAACCACTTTAGCTAAAGTGAGTGTTAATTATGGACAGGCAAAGCAGTCAATAAAAGGTTAATGTAAAAGTCAAAGGATAAATTCCTTTAAGCATTGCATCATTCCACCATCTCCGCGACCGACACGGTGCTCGCAGGTCTCTCCTAATCAATATGTTTTACTGTAATGCGCTCCCCATCGATTTCCCCCTGGCTCAGCCCTCCCTCCTCAGCCCACTCACTGCCCTGCCTGGTAAAGAAAGGAGAGAGAGGCGAGAGAAAGAGAGGGAGAGAGAGAGAGAGAGGGAGAGAAAGAGAGAGAAAGAGAGAGAGAGAGAGGGAGAGAAAGAGAGGGAGCGAAAGAGAGGGGGAAAGAGAGGGAGAGAAAGAGAGGGAGAGAGAGAGAGAGAGGGAGAGAAAGAGAGAGAAAGAGAGAGAGAGGGAGAGAAAGAGAGGGAGAGAGAGGGAGAGAAAGAGAGAGAAAGAGAGAGAGAGAGGGAGAGAAAGAGAGGGAGAGAAAGAGAGGGGGAAGAAAAAGAAATCCATTGCTGCAAGTAAATCAAATGATTAACCTCTGCTTCACTTTGTTTTCTCTCTCTCTCTCTGTCTCTCTCTCGCTCTCTCTCTCTCTCGCTCTCTCTCTCTTTCTCTCCCTCTCTCTCCCTCTCTTTCTCTCTCTCTCTCTCTCGCTCTCTCTCTCTCTTTCTCTCTCTCTTTCTCTCTCTCTCTCTCTCTCGCTCTCTCTCTCTCTTTCTCTCTCTCTCTGTCTCTCTCTCGCTCTCTCTCTCTCGCTCTCTCTCTCTCTCTTTCTCTCGCTCTCTCTCTCTCTCTCTCTTTCTCTCTCTCTCTCTCCTGCTCTCTCTCTCTCTCTCTCTCTCTCTCTCTCTATTTGTTGGGAGTGCCTGACTGGTCCAGAGATCAACATTATCAGCATCAGGAACCCTCCATCTCTCCACTAGCCATGTAATTGTGCTGAGTCCACTCCTGCAACCAGGGCCATACATTAAAAGCCTCTCTGCTCTTAACAGGATGGAGAGCCGCCTAATAGACAACGTCAGTGCTTCCGACTCATGCAATTACACTGATAAATGCTACGATTGTGTCAGGCCAAGTGGAAAAAAAAGCAGGCTAACATAGATAGCAGACAACACTTATTGTGTTATTGCTATAGAAGATCATTTGTAACCACACATGGGAGTAAATGGAGACTGTTTGATAAAGACATTATGTATGGAATAGGTAGGGTGGGGTTGCTGCCTGATGGAAATTCCTTTTAAGGAGATGGGTTGTAATATCTCTCTTTCTGTGTGTGTGTGTGTGTGTGTGTGTGTGTGTGTGTGTGTGTGTGTGTGAGAGAGAGAGAGAGCCTCAGTTCACCTGGTTCCTCATTTTCTCCCCTACACCCACAGTTCAGTCCTTTACAACTCTGCAGGTGTGAGGTTTTACGGCCTTGCCAGCGAAGCCACAAACCAGAGAATGCAATCAAACAAGTCATGCAGAAACAGGCATGTGTCTCATAAATTCAGACTAGCCGCCGAAGGTGATGTACGCAATCATGTTGCCCAGGATGACAGCGGTTCAGCGGGCATGTCTCGCCTGTACCTGCACACATCTCTGTCTTGTGTAAGAGTCAGTGGTAACTGTGTGGAGTCAGGTACTATACTGTAAGGTTCAGGGGTAACTGTGTGGAGTCATGTACTATACTGTAAGGTTCAGGGGTAACTGTGTGGAGTCATGTACTATACTGTAAGGTTCAGTGGTAACTGTGTGGAGTCATGTACTATACTGTAAGGTTCAGTGGTAACTGTGTGGAGTCATGTACTATACTGTAAGGTTCAGGGGTAACTGTGTGGAGTCATGTACTATACTGTAAGGTTCAGTGGTAACTATGTGGAGTCATGTACTATACTGTAAGGTTCAGGGGTAACTGTGTGGAGTCATGTACTATACTGTAAGGTTCAGTGGTAACTGTGTGGAGTCATGTACTATACTGTAAGGTTCAGGGGTAACTGTGTGGAGTCATGTACTATACTGTAAGGTTCAGGGGTAACTACTATACTGTAAGGTTCAGGGGTAACTACTATACTGTAAGGTTCAGGGGTAACTGTGTGGAGTCATGTACTATACTGTAAGGTTCAGGGATAACTACTATACTGTAAGGTTCAGGGGTAACTGTGTGGAGTCATGTACTATACTGTAAGGTTCAGGGATAACTACTATACTGTAAGGTTCAGGGGTAACTGTGTGGAGTCATGTACTATACTGTAAGGTTCAGTGGTAACTACTATACTGTAAGGTTCAGGGGTAACTACTATACTGTAAGGTTCAGGGGTAACTACTATACTGTAAGGTTCAGTGGTAACTGTGTGGAGTCATGTACTATACTGTAAGGTTCAGGGGTAACTGTGTGGAGTCATGTACTATACTGTAAGGTTCAGGGGTAACTGTGTGGAGTCATGTACTATACTGTAAGGTTCAGGGGTAACTGTGTGGAGTCATGTACTATACTGTAAGGTTCAGTGGTAACTGTGTGGAGTCATGTACTATACTGTAAGGTTCAGGGGTAACTACTATACTGTAAGGTTCAGGGGTAACTATGTGGAGTCATGTACTATACTGTAAGGTTCAGGGATAACTACTATACTGTAAGGTTCAGGGGTAACTGTGTGGAGTCATGTACTATACTGTAAGGTTCAGTGGTAACTACTATACTGTAAGGTTCAGGGGTAACTGTGTGGAGTCATGTACTATACTGTAAGGTTCAGGGGTAACTACTATACTGTAAGGTTCAGTGGTAACTGTGTGGAGTCATGTACTATACTGTAAGGTTCAGGGGTAACTACTATACTGTAAGGTTCAGGGGTAACTACTATACTGTAAGGTTCAGGGGTAACTGTGTGGAGTCATGTACTATACTGTAAGGTTCAGTGGTAACTACTATACTGTAAGGTTCAGGGGTAACTGTGTGGAGTCATGTACTATACTGTAAGGTTCAGTGGTAACTACTATACTGTAAGGTTCAGGGGTAACTACTATACTGTAAGGTTCAGGGGTAACTACTATACTGTAAGGTTCAGGGGTAACTGTGTGGAGTCATGTACTATACTGTAAGGTTCAGGGGTAACTACTATACTGTAAGGTTCAGGGGTAACTGTGTGGAGTCATGTACTATACTGTAAGGTTCAGTGGTAACTACTATACTGTAAGGTTCAGGGGTAACTGTGTGGAGTCATGTACTATACTGTAAGGTTCAGGGGTAACTGTGTGGAGTCATGTACTATACTGTAAGGTTCAGGGGTAACTGTGTGGAGTCATGTACTATACTGTAAGGTTCAGTGGTAACTGTGTGGAGTCATGTACTATACTGTAAGGTTCAGGGGTAACTATGTGGAGTCATGTACTATACTGTAAGGTTCAGGGGTAACTACTATACTGTAAGGTTCAGTGGTAACTGTGTGGAGTCATGTACTATACTGTAAGGTTCAGGGGTAACTACTATACTGTAAGGTTCAGGGGTAACTGTGTGGAGTCATGTACTATACTGTAAGGTTCAGGGGTAACTACTATACTGTAAGGTTCAGGGGTAACTACTATACTGTAAGGTTCAGGGGTAACTGTGTGGAGTCATGTACTATACTGTAAGGTTCAGGGGTAACTACTATACTGTAAGGTTCAGGGGTAACTGTGTGGAGTCATGTACTATACTGTAAGGTTCAGGGGTAACTACTATACTGTAAGGTTCAGGGGTAACTGTGTGGAGTCATGTACTATACTGTAAGGTTCAGGGGTAACTACTATACTGTAAGGTTCAGGGGTAACTACTATACTGTAAGGTTCAGTGAGGCTGCGTGGTATGGAGCCTGTGCTCTTTAATTTGCCCACAGGCCTCCTGGGGTCAAGCCCCACAGTGGTAGGTACAGCAGAGCGTGGGTAGGGCAACGTCCCAACAGCTTCCTCAGGATCAATCCACTGACCACTATTGTCTGCAGACAGACTGTGCTGACTGTGCTCTTCGTGGGTGTATGAGGTGGGTGACTGTGGAGGAGAGGAATAGGGGGAGCGGGCGGGGCATCAAATGCGTGACATATGTTCCTTTCATTTTGATTCCTTTTAAAGAGCCCCTGCTAATAAAACTAACATCTGATCCCTCTAATTAATGGCTGTGGAAAACACGCAAATGCCTTTTGGTCGGGAGCAGGACACACACACACACAACCCCCCCAGGGTGGTGCTGCTTGTAACAATGAGTGAGCTACCTTTGGGTGGGACGCCCCGCCACCTCACCACAGCCAGACTCAGACCCTGTGAGGTCCCCTTCCATCCAGCTACAGTTTGATGTGCGTCTGCTCATTAAACCACATGAAACAAATAGGAGACTTTATTATTTGACTTTATTAGAGCCTGCAGAACTCCTACATGACAGCAGTGGGAACACAGGACCTGTAGGTCTGGGCTGCGGCACGTACGACCACACCATGTTCACTTCTGCTCTCCGCAATACTCCTGTGCTGCATGATTCAATAACTAGGTGAATGAGGCATTGATAAAAAGCAGGGCTCATCAGAGCAGAGCACACCAAGTCTCACACCGAGGTTGTTTGATGTGGGCTGGCTAGGTGGGTTGTTGAGTGTCTGGAGCCTCCACCAACCAGACGCAAAACACCCAAGCAGCAAGGTAGTCGCTAAATATTCTTTATAATTGGGGCCATAAAACACAATTGCAGTCTGGACTTGCAAAGGAGGAGCCAGGCAAACTGCTGCTGTTGCTCTCAAACCAGGTGGACGTCCATTAGTCGTTTAACAGGGTGACAAATTACCCAACACCACAGCCCTACTCTGCTACAACTCTCCTCTCTTACCTTGGGCTATGGGATGGAATGCAGCCTAATGCCAACATTTACAAGCAGACAACGTTTGTTCAAATGCAATCAGGCTGTAAAGACAAACAGATAGAGGTTCTGTCCACTGCTTCTGGCCGTGTGTTCTTCCCACAGGGGCGGGTCATGGGTCATCCCCTGAGGCTGTGTGTGGGTGTGTGTTCCAAGAGGGATGAAGAGGGCCTCCAAGCCACCTGTGAGAGCTCCATAGCTTCGACTAATGCAGCTGGTTCAGGTCGGAGACCTCAAACTGTAAACAAACTTTTACTCTGGCCATGTCGAGCCATAACGACGACAGCCATGAAGACACCGTGGCTAAGACTCAACAGGGACCAATGCCTCAACATGCCAACACAACCTCCATAATGCAATATTATTCCATACATGAGGCCAAATACCAGAGTGAAGCATTTTGATATAGTGAGGGAAAACTAATTAGAGTTGGTTTAAAGAGAAATGTGAGTTTTTCACAGTGACTGTGTTTATTTACACAGCCCAGGAGAGAAAACTGAGCAATAAGAGTCTTGATGCAGAGGGTAAAGAGGTTACGAGCCTGTCAGTGTTTGCAGTTTTTCACAGCCCAGCGGTTGAAGGCCATAAATCTGCTCTGGGATCAGGAAGAGGGTTACTGTGGGGCAGGGAGCCGTAACTCTTTATTTGTGGTGGAACGGCGCACTGTTGCTGTGAAAACTTGTTGTTCCGTGAACGTTCCTGTAAAACGATCATTCCACCACCACCTCTCTTCCACCCTCCACCCCCCTCAACTTCACCCCTGGCTCCCCACCCTGCTAGCACCTTCTGGGCATCATGTAGAGAGAGAGAGAGAGCAATAAGAGAAGATGATGGATGAGGCCTGCCTCGACAGCTATACAGTCTCTCCCCCGACTGACACCTGACCCTGGTCACATGATAAGGTCACCGGAGACTCGCACAATTCCCACCTGTCTGCAGGTGACAATGGCAGGGTCAACCTGGGTTGGCTAATTATAGGTATTGTGCCTCAGATTGCCTGTTACAAGCCATTCTGCTAGCTACGGGGGATGTAGTGTTAAATATCTGAGGCCTTTATGGTGTTAAACTGTGTGACAGAAGCTTTAAACTGTTGTACAATAGATATTAGGTTTCAGATAGGTGGAGAACATTAACCTGGTTTTAAAAGAGAGAGAAAAGAGATTAGAGGAAGAGACACCACAAATCAACATGTCACATCTTCTTGTACCGCTACAGTTAAAGGTTCGTATTGAGACATCACTTCCTGTGTGACCCCACTGAATGATGCCAGTGAGGCTCCTCCCTCATCAGCACATCTTCATATGTAGCTTTTAAAAGGAGATGTAAAGTTAAAGTGCAGAACCAGAGAGATTAGGGAAACACCCTCAAACAATGTGAAACCACAGAGCCATTTAAAGACCCAGACAAAGTCAAACGTGTCATTAACATAATGCTGGGGTAATCTAGCAGTGATGATTTCATTGTGGAGGTGTATTAGAAAGAAATATAACATGGAATGTTACATGGAAAAGGAGGAGAGGAGGGGGGGAAGAGAGAAGAAGAGACAACAGAAAATACACTTAGCAGTCTTCCCTGACCAATGTAATAGTATACTACAGAAGGGAGGAATAAAATACATGAATGTTTATTTCCTTTCCATCTGTTAACCCACTTTAAAGAATGTCAAATTAAAATGTTTTAACTTACAAGAAGCATTTTCCCATAGACATGAGTGGCTTCTGTAAACAAAGTGGAAAATGTCCCACAGGTCTCCAGTACTTTCTCCCAGCCAGAGAACACTGTGTTTTGTTAAGTGTGGGTGTGTGTGGGTGTGTGTGGGTGTGTGTGTGTCAGAGGAGTGTGTTGTTGCCAGGTGTTTAGCCTTCTGAGTCACCTGGTCCTCCTGCTGTGTGAACATGGGTTTTGTTTCACCCTATTAAGTAAATACTGTAATTAAAGGGCACGGCATTTAAAACGCTGCCGTGAAAAGACTGAAACAGAAAGAGAGCAATTTGTTTAGAGGAGCAGGAAGGTAGGCCAGGCCCTGAGGCTTTCAGCACTGAGCAGGGTGCAAGAGTGTACCGCACGGCAGCCTAGGAAACGCAATGCAACGGAGGGGCTGAGTGTGTGTGTGTGTGTGTGTGTGTGTATGTCAGAAAGTGTGTGAAAATGAACATGTCTAATATGTGGTATTGTGTGTTTGAACATGTGTTTATAAGGGTGTGAAGAAGAGAAATACTGTTTGTGTTCAAACAGGTACAAAACGCCACAGTGGATCAAGAACTAATACAAAGAGCTATACAAACATGCGGTTGACCTGTAGTCTAACAGAATGAATATTCACGCCCAGTGATATCAGAGAAAGAACATATTGTGTTTCAGTACACCCAGCCCTTTGTCTACTACACCAACAAAGCAATGCCCATGTCAATATTAAAACATAACCTGACTGTTTAATGTTCCTATATGTAAAGAATGACTTCTCTGAGAATACCACTGGCCTGTTTTAAAGGTCTCTTAAAGGTAACAAACGTTAACTTCCCATTCAGAACAATGGCAACTAAATGAAGACTAGAGCCATACGCCAGTAGAGAACAGAGATGGATTACACTGTAGGAGTAAGGGATAAAGTCTCTCATTCATCTCCTTTCACTCTCAACCCCCCCAAAAAACTGTCCACCTGCTCTTGTCTCTCCACTCCCTATTTCACTGAGGATGTGCCCTGACTCTGGAACTTAAACCACTGATCCAAGGTCAGCTGTGATTAGGAGAGGGGATAACCCAGTACTGAGACTCATAGACACCCAGCTGGCCACACAGAGAAACAGGTCCAAAATCAGACCAATGCAGCTCTGGGTAACTGTTACCACAACATCATTCATCCAGATCCTTACTCTATCCAGAGTCTAGCAAGGCATCTGACACCAGCAGTGAGGCCTAACTCTGGATCAGGCAGCTGAGGAGCAGGACAAACACAGCTCAGCTGAGTGGTCGAAGCAACACACACACGCAGACACACGCAGACACGCAGACACGCAGACACACAGACGGATGATGGGTACAGATGAGGCATCATAGGCCCTCTGGCTGCAGCTCTCAGTGAGCTGTATTTAGGCCCAGCTTTGATGGTGGGTATACAGGGCATAGGGGCTGGGGCAGAGAGGAGAGAGAGAGAGGAGAGGGGTTGAAGAAAGAGAGGAAAGGATGATGGCGGAGAGACTAAGAGAGGTTGGGAGAGGCGGGAGAGGAAGAGGGCTAGGAGAGGAGAGTGGAGTGGAAGGGGGAGGGGCTAGCTCTATGGCCACATGGGGATCCAAACATTCTCAGTACAACATCAACATGTCACTGTCCATTCACCCCCCTGCAATCCCCTGCAGCCCCAGCCTGTATGGCCGATTGAGGCAACTAGCCGACCAGCAGAAACTTCAGTTTTCATTCCGCCTGACTTCCACTGTCCGCCTCGCAGGAGAGAGAGAGACAGAGACAAAGAGAGAGAGAGACAGAAAGAAAGAAGCTGTGAATACAGGAAGAGACAGAAAATCATTGAGAACCTTGCCTTGTTTAATATTTGATGAGTTGGGAGGCTTTGCCTCTGGTTAAATCAGAACAGAGAGAGAGAGAGAGTCTGAACCAACAGAGGTTGAGATAAACAGACTGAGCACAGACAACACATACACACTCCAAACATATTTGTCCCCGTAATTAGTTGCTGTCCTCTCTGCTCATGTCGCAGGTGAAGCTGTTGTCAGCCACATTACAGAGGGAGGCTAGCCAGCACTTCTCCTAGATGGCGGCCATTTTGTTTCAACTGGGCATTCTGTCGCTGCTAATAATTTCTCATCCTGAGAGGGGCAGCTTTGCATATGTCTGGCTCTAAGACACGGCAAACACAATACGATACAGTTGATGTACTTTTGAAGGAAAAGCTCGCAAACATTGGTGTTGCACGCTGTCATAATCCACCACACTGCCTTCTCTGTACAGTGGCTAAACATGCTAAGATGCTTTGTAGTACCAGTTCACTTATTTTGATGAGGGGAAAGTTGCTATACTGTCGTCTCCACCCAGAGCCTTATTGTTTTAGCATACCTCCACAACTGTTCTCCACCCAGAGCCTTATTGTTGTAGCATACCTCCACACCTGTTCTCCACCCAGAGCCTTATTGTTTTAGCATACCTCCACACCTGTTCTCCACCCAGAGCCTTATTGTTGTAGCATACCTCCACACCTGTTCTCCACCCAGAGCCTTATTGTTGTAGCATACCTCCACACCTGTTCTCCACCCAGAGCCTTATTGTTTTAGCATACCTCCACACATGTTCTCCACCAAGAGGCTTATTGTTTTAGCATACCTCCATTCCTGTTCTCCCACAAGAGGCTTATTATTTAGGCATACCTCCACACCTGTTCTCTACCCAGAG
>NC_056440.1:72573173-72605673 GCF_018296145.1 Oncorhynchus tshawytscha | reverse complement strand
GATCCTTTCCTTTGAGAGTAGCTTCTTCTCTCAGATCCTTTCCTTTGAGAGTAGCTTCCTCTCTCAGATCCTATCCATTGAGAAAAGCTTCCTTTCTCAGATCCTTTTTTGAGAGTAGCCTCGTTTCTTAGATCCTTTCCTTTGAAAGTAGCTTCCTCTCTCAGATCCTTTCCTTTGATAGTAGCTTCCTCTCTATCAGATCCTTTCTGTTGAGAGTAGCTTAGATCCTTTCCTTTGAGAGCAGCCTCCTCTCTCAGATTCTTTCATTTGACAGTAGCTTCATCGCATAGATCTTTTCCTTTGAGAGTAGCTTCCTCTCTCAGATCCTTTCATTTGACAGTAGCTTCATCGCATAGATCCTTTCCTTTGAGAGTAGCTTCATCTCTCAGATCCTTTCCTTTGAGTAGCTTCTTCTCTCAGATCCTTTCCTTTGAGAGTAGCTTCCTCTCTCAGATCCTATCCATTGAGAAAAGCTTCCTTTCTCAGATCCTTTTTTGAGAGTAGCTTCGTCTCTTAGATCCTATCCTTTGAAAGTAGCTTCCTCTCTCAGATCCTTTCCGTTGAGAGTAGCTTAGATCCTTTCCTTTGGGAGTAGCCTCCTCTCTCAGATCCTTTCATTTGACAGTAGCTTCATCGCATAGATCCTTTCCTTTGAGAGTAGCTTCCTCTCTCAGATCCTTTCATTTGACAGTAGCTTCATCACATAGATCCTTTCCTTTGAGAGTAGCTTCCTCTCTCAGATCCTTTCCATTGAGAATAGCTTCCTGTCTCAGATCCTTTTCTTTGAGAGCAGCTTCCTCTCTCAGATCCTTTCCTTTGACAGTAGCTTCCTCGCATAGATCCTTTCCTTTGAGAGTAGCTTAGATCCCTTGGGAGTAGTTTCCTCTCTCAGATCCTTTCTTTTGAGAGTAGCTCCCTCTCTCATATTCCTTTCCTTTGACAGTAGCTTCGTCGCATAGATCCTTTCCTTTGAGAGTAGCTTCCTCTCTCAGATCCTTTTTTGAGAGTAGCTTCCTCTCTTAGATCCTTTCCTTTGAAAGTAGCTTCCTTTCTCAGATCCTTTCATTTGATAGTAGCTTAGATCCTTTCCTTTGGGAGTAGTTTCCTCTTTACAGATCCTTTCCTTTGACAGTAGCTTCGTTGGATAGATCCTTTCCTTTGAGAGTAGCTTCCTCTCTCAGATTATTTCCTTTGACAGTAGCTTCCTCTCCCAGATCCTTTCCTTTGAGAGCAGCTTCCTCTATCAGATCCTTTCCTTTGAGAGCAGCTTCCTCTCTCAGATCCTTTCATTTGAGAGCAACTTCCTCTCTCAGATCCTTTCTTTTGACAGTAGCTTCCTCACATAGATCCTTTCCTTTGAGAGTAGCTTCCTCTCTCAGATCCTTTCCATTGAGAATAGCTTCCTCTCTCAGATCCTTTCCTTTGAGAGTAGCTTCCTCTCTCAGATACTTTTTTGAGAGGAGCTTCCTCTCTTAGATCCTTTCCTTTGAAAGTAGCTTCCTCTCCCAGATCCTTTCCTTTGAGAGTAGCTTCGTCTCTCAGATCCTTTCCTTTGAGAGCAACTTCCTCTCTCAGATCCTTTCATTTGAGAGCAACTTCCTCTCTCAGATCCTTTCCTTTGAGAGTAGCTTCCTCTCTCAGATCCTTTCATTTGAGAGTAGCTTAGATCATTTCCTTTGAGAGCAACTTCCTCTCTCAGATCCTTTCCTTTGACAGTAGCTTCCTCTCCCAGATCCTTTCCTTTGAGAGCAGCTTTCTCTCTCAGATCCTTTCCAATGAGAAAAGCTTCCTCTCCCAGATCCTTATTTTAGAGTAGCTTCCTCTCTTAGATCCTTTCCTTTGAAAGTAGCTTTCTCTCTCAGATCCTGTCCATTGAGAGTAGCTTCCTCTCTTAGATCCTTTCCTTTGAAAGTAGCTTCCTCTCTCAGATCCTTTCCTTTGAGAGTAGCTTCCTCTCTCAGATCCTTTCATTTGAGAGCAACTTCCTCTCTCAGATCCTTTCCTTTGAGAGTAGCTTCCTCTCTCCGATCCTTTCATTTGAGAGCAACTTCCTCTCTCAGATCCTTTCCATTGAGAAAAGCTTCCCCTCTCAGATCCTTTCCTTTGAGTAGCATCCTCTCTCAGATCCTTTCTTTGAGAATAGCTTCTTCTCTTAGATCCTTTCCTTTGAGAGTAGCTTCCTCTCTCAGATCCTTTCCTTTGAGAGTAGCTTCCTCTCTCAGATCCTTTCATTTGAAAGCAACTTCCTCTCTCAGATCCTTTCCTTTGACAGTAGCTTCCTCACATAGATCCTTTCCTTTGAGAGTAGCTTCCTCTCTCAGATCCTTTCCATTGAGAATAGCTTCCTCTCTCAGATCCTTTCCTTTGAGAGTAGCTTCCTCTCTTAGATCCTTTCCTTTGAAAGTAGCTTCCTTTCTCAGATCCTTTCATTTGAGAGTAGCTTAGATCATTTCCTTTGAGAGCAACTTCCTCTCTCAGATCCTTTCCTTTGACAGTAGCTTCCTCTCCCAGATCCTTTCCTTTGAGAGCAGCATTCTCTCTCAGATCCTTTCCAATGAGAAAAGCTTCCTCTCCCAGATCCTTATTTTAGAGTAGCTTCCTCTCTTAGATCCTTTCCTTTGAAAGTAGCTTTCTCTCTCAGATCCTGTCCATTGAGAGTAGCTTCCTCTCTTCGATCCTTTCCTTTGAAAGTAGCTTCCTTTTCAGATCCTTCAGATCCTTCCCTTTGAGAGTAGCTTCCTCTCTCAGATCCTTTCCTTTGAGAGTAGCTCCCTCTCTCAGATCCTTTCCTTTGACAGTAGCCTCGTCGCATAGATCCTTTCCTTCGAGAGTAGCTCCCTCTCTCAGATCCTTTCATTTGAGAGCAGCTTTCACTCTCAGATCCTTTCCTTTGAGAGCAGCTTCCTTTCTCAGATCCTTTCCTTTGACAATAGCTTCCTCACATAGTTCCTTTCCTTTGAGAGTAGCTTCCTCTCTCAGATCCTTTCCTTTGAGTAGCTTCCTCTCTCAGATTCTTTCCTTTGAGAGAGGAAGCTACTTTGACAGTAGCTTTGTTGAAAAGATCCTTTCCTTTTGAGAGTTGCTCCCTCACTCAGATCCTTTCCTTTGACAGTAGCTTTGTAGCAGAGATCGTTTCCTTTGAGAGTAGCTTCCTCTCTCAGATCCTTTCCATTGAGTAGCTTCCTCTCTCAGATCCTTTCATTTGAGAGTAGCTTAGATCGTTTCCTTTGAGAGCAACTTCCTCTCTCAGATCCTTTCCAATGAGAAAAGCTTCCTCTCCCAGATCCTTATTTTAGAGTAGCTTCCTCTCTTAGATCCTTTCCTTTGAGAGTAGCTTCCTCTCTCAGATCCTTTCCATTGAGAATAGCTTCCTCTCCCAGATCCTTATTTTAGAGTAGCTTCCTCTCTTAGATCCTTTCCTTTGAGAGTAGCTTCCTCTCTCAGATCCTTTCCATTGAGAATAGCTTCCTCTCTCAGATAATTTCCTTTGACAGTAGCTTCGTCGCATAGATCCTTTCCTTTGAGAGTAGCTTCCTCTCTCAAATCCTTTCCTTTGAGAGTAGCTTCCTCTCTCAAATTCTTTCCTTTGAGAGCAGCATTCTCTCTCAGATCCTTTCCAATGAGAAAAGCTTCCTCTCCCAGATCCTTATTTTAGAGTAGCTTCCTCTCTTAGATCCTTTCCTTTGAGAGTAGCTTCCTCTCTCAGATCCTTTCCATTGAGAATAGCTTCCTCTCTCAGATAATTTCCTTTGACAGTAGCTTCGTCGCATAGATCCTTTCCTTTGAGAGTAGCTTCCTCTCTCAAATCCTTTCCTTTGAGAGTAGCTTCCTCTCTCAAATTCTTTCCTTTGAGAGTAGCTTCCTCTCTCAGATTATTTCCTTTGACAGTAGCTTCCTCTCCCAGATCTTTTCCTTCGAGAGCAGCTTCCTCTATCAGATCCTTTCCTTTGAGAGCAGCTTCCTCTCTCAGATCCTTTCCTTTGACAGTAGCTTCCTCACATAGATCCTTTCCTTTGAGAGTAGCTTCCTCTCCCAGATCCTTTCCATTGAGAATAGCTTCCTCTCTCAGATCCTTTCCTCTGAGAGTAGCTTCCTCTCTCAGATACTTTCCTTTGACAGTAGCTTCCTCACATAGATCCTTTCCTTTGAGAGTAGCTTCCTCTCTCAGATCCTTTCCATTGAGAATAGCTTCCTCTCTCAGATCCTTTCCTTTGAGAGTAGCTTCCTCTCTCAGATACTTTTTTGAGAGCAACTTCCTCTCTCAGATCCTTTCCTTTGACAGTAGCTTCCTCTCCCAGATCCTTTCCTTTGAGAGCAGCTTTCTCTCTCAGATCCTTTCCAATGAGAAAAGCTTCCTCTCCCAGATCCTTATTTTAGAGTAGCTTCCTCTCTTAGATCCTTTCCTTTGAGAGTAGCTCCCTCTCTCAGATCCTTTCATTTGAGAGCAGCTTTCACTCTCAGATCCTTTCCTTTGAGAGCAGCTTCCTTTCTCAGATCCTTTCCTTTGACAATAGCTTCCTCACATAGTTCCTTTCCTTTGAGAGTAGCTTCCTCTCTCAGATCCTTTCCTTTCAGTAGCTTCCTCTCTCAGATTCTTTCCTTTGACAGTAGCTTCCTCTCCCAGATCCTTTCCTTTGAGAGCAGCTTTCTCTCTCAGATCCTTTCCAATGAGAAAAGCTTCCTCTCCCAGATCCTTATTTTAGAGTAGCTTCCTCTCTTAGATCCTTTCCTTTGAAAGTAGCTTCCTCTCTCAGATCCTTTCCTTTGAGAGTAGCTTCCTCTCTCAGATCCTTTCCATTGAGAGTAGCTTCCTCTCTCAGAACCCTTTTTGAGAGTAGCTTCCTCTCTTAGATCCTTTCCTTTGAAAGTAGCTTCCTTTCTCAGATCCTTCCCTTTGAGAGTAGCTTCCTCTCCCAGATCCTTTCCTTTGAGAGCAGCTTTCTCTCTCAGATCCTTTCCAATGAGAAAAGCTTCCTCTCCCAGATCCTTATTTTAGAGTAGCTTCCTCTCTTAGATCCTTTCCTTTGAGAGTAGCTCCCTCTCTCAGATCCTTTCATTTGAGAGCAGCTTTCACTCTCAGATCCTTTCCTTTGAGAGCAGCTTCCTTTCTCAGATCCTTTCCTTTGACAATAGCTTCCTCACATAGTTCCTTTCCTTTGAGAGTAGCTTCCTCTCTCAGATCCTTTCCTTTCAGTAGCTTCCTCTCTCAGATTCTTTCCTTTGACAGTAGCTTCCTCTCCCAGATCCTTTCCTTTGAGAGCAGCTTTCTCTCTCAGATCCTTTCCAATGAGAAAAGCTTCCTCTCCCAGATCCTTATTTTAGAGTAGCTTCCTCTCTTAGATCCTTTCCTTTGAAAGTAGCTTCCTCTCTCAGATCCTTTCCTTTGAGAGTAGCTTCCTCTCTCAGATCCTTTCCATTGAGAGTAGCTTCCTCTCTCAGAACCCTTTTTGAGAGTAGCTTCCTCTCTTAGATCCTTTCCTTTGAAAGTAGCTTCCTTTCTCAGATCCTTCCCTTTGAGAGTAGCTTCCTCTCTCAGATCCTTTCCATTGAGAAAAGCTTCCACTCTCAGATCCTTTGTTGAGAGTAGCTTCCCCTCTCAGATCATTTCCTTTGAGAGTAGCTTCGTTGCATAGATCCTTTGCTTTGAGAGTAGCTTCCTCTCTCAGATCCTTTCCTTGGAGTAGCTTCCTCTCTCAGGTCCTTTCCTTTGAGAGTAGCTTCCTCTCTCAGATCCTTTCCTTTGAGAGTAGCTAAGATCATTTCGTTTGGGAGTAGTTTCCTCTCTCAGATCCTTTCCTTTGAGAGTAGCTCCCTTTGACAGTAGCTTCGTCGCATAGATCCTTTCCCTTGAGAGTAGCTTCCTCTCTCAAATCCTTTCCTTTGAGAGCAGCTTCCACTCTCAGATCCTTTCCTTTGAGAGCAGCTTTCTCTCTCAGATCCTTTCCTTTGACAGTAGCTTCCCCGCATAGATCCTTTCCTTTTAGAGTAGCTTAGATCCCTTGGGAGTAGTTTCCTCTCTCAGATCCTTTCCTTTGAGAGTAGCTCCCTCTCTCAGTTCCTTTCCATTGAGAAAAGCTTCCTCTCTCAGATCCTTTTTTGAGAGTAGCTTCCTCTCTCAAATTATTTCCTTTGAGAGTAGCTTCCTCTCTCAGATTATTTCCTTTGACAGTAGCTTCCTCTCCCAGATCTTTTCCTTCGAGAGCAGCTTCCTCTATCAGATCCTTTCCTTTGAGAGCAGCTTCCTCTCTCAGTTCCTTTCATTTGAGAGCAACTTCCTCTCTCAGATCCTTTCCTTTGACAGTAGCTTCCTCACATAGATCCTTTCCTTTGAGAGCAACTTCCTCTCTCAGATCCTTTCCTTTGAGAGTAGCTTCCTCTCTCCGATCCTTTCATTTGAGAGCAACTTCCTCTCTCAGATCCTTTCCATTGAGAAAAGCTTCCCCTCTCAGATCCTTTCCTTTGAGTAGCATCCTCTCTCAGATCCTTTCTTTGAGAATAGCTTCTTCTCTTAGATCCTTTCCTTTGAGAGTAGCTTCCTCTCTCAGATCCTTTCCTTTGAGAGTAGCTTCCTCTCTCAGATCCTTTCATTTGAAAGCAACTTCCTCTCTCAGATCCTTTCCTTTGACAGTAGCTTCCTCACATAGATCCTTTCCTTTGAGAGTAGCTTCCTCTCTCAGATCCTTTCCATTGAGAATAGCTTCCTCTCTCAGATCCTTTCCTTTGAGAGTAGCTTCCTCTCTTAGATCCTTTCCTTTGAAAGTAGCTTCCTTTCTCAGATCCTTTCATTTGAGAGTAGCTTAGATCATTTCCTTTGAGAGCAACTTCCTCTCTCAGATCCTTTCCTTTGACAGTAGCTTCCTCTCCCAGATCCTTTCCTTTGAGAGCAGCATTCTCTCTCAGATCCTTTCCAATGAGAAAAGCTTCCTCTCCCAGATCCTTATTTTAGAGTAGCTTCCTCTCTTAGATCCTTTCCTTTGAAAGTAGCTTTCTCTCTCAGATCCTGTCCATTGAGAGTAGCTTCCTCTCTTCGATCCTTTCCTTTGAAAGTAGCTTCCTTTCTCAGATCCTTCCCTTTGAGAGTAGCTTCCTCTCTCAGATCCTTTCCTTTGAGAGCAGCTTCCTCTCTCAGATCCTTTCCTTTGACAGTAGCTTCCTCGCATAGATCCTTTCCTTTGAGAGTAGCTTAGATCCCTTGGGAGTAGTTTCCTCTCTCAGATCCTTTCCTTTGAGAGTAGCTCCCTCTCTCAGATCCTTTCCTTTGACAGTAGCCTCGTCGCATAGATCCTTTCCTTCGAGAGTAGCTCCCTCTCTCAGATCCTTTCATTTGAGAGCAGCTTTCACTCTCAGATCCTTTCCTTTGAGAGCAGCTTCCTTTCTCAGATCCTTTCCTTTGACAATAGCTTCCTCACATAGTTCCTTTCCTTTGAGAGTAGCTTCCTCTCTCAGATCCTTTCCTTTGAGTAGCTTCCTCTCTCAGATTCTTTCCTTTGAGAGAGGAAGCTACTTTGACAGTAGCTTTGTTGAAAAGATCCTTTCCTTTTGAGAGTTGCTCCCTCACTCAGATCCTTTCCTTTGACAGTAGCTTTGTAGCAGAGATCGTTTCCTTTGAGAGTAGCTTCCTCTCTCAGATCCTTTCCATTGAGTAGCTTCCTCTCTCAGATCCTTTCATTTGAGAGTAGCTTAGATCGTTTCCTTTGAGAGCAACTTCCTCTCTCAGATCCTTTCCAATGAGAAAAGCTTCCTCTCCCAGATCCTTATTTTAGAGTAGCTTCCTCTCTTAGATCCTTTCCTTTGAGAGTAGCTTCCTCTCTCAGATCCTTTCCATTGAGAATAGCTTCCTCTCCCAGATCCTTATTTTAGAGTAGCTTCCTCTCTTAGATCCTTTCCTTTGAGAGTAGCTTCCTCTCTCAGATCCTTTCCATTGAGAATAGCTTCCTCTCTCAGATAATTTCCTTTGACAGTAGCTTCGTCGCATAGATCCTTTCCTTTGAGAGTAGCTTCCTCTCTCAAATCCTTTCCTTTGAGAGTAGCTTCCTCTCTCAAATTCTTTCCTTTGAGAGTAGCTTCCTCTCTCAGATTATTTCCTTTGACAGTAGCTTCCTCTCCCTGATCCTTTCCTTTGAGAGCAGCTTTCTCTCTCAGATCCTTTCCAATGAGAAAAGCTTCCTCTCCCAGATCCTTATTTTAGAGTAGCTTCCTCTCTTAGATCCTTTCCTTTGAGAGTAGCTTCCTCTCTCAGATCCTTTCCATTGAGAATAGCTTCCTCTCTCAGATAATTTCCTTTGACAGTAGCTCGGGGAAGTCGCATAGATCCTTTCCTTTGAGAGTAGCTTCCTCTCTCAAATCCTTTCCTTTGAGAGTAGCTTCCTCTCTCAAATTCTTTCCTTTGAGAGTAGCTTCCTCTCTCAGATTATTTCCTTTGACAGTAGCTTCCTCTCCCAGATCTTTTCCTTCGAGAGCAGCTTCCTCTATCAGATCCTTTCCTTTGAGAGCAGCTTCCTCTCTCAGATCCTTTCCTTTGACAGTAGCTTCCTCACATAGATCCTTTCCTTTGAGAGTAGCTTCCTCTCCCAGATCCTTTCCATTGAGAATAGCTTCCTCTCTCAGATCCTTTCCTCTGAGAGTAGCTTCCTCTCTCAGATACTTTCCTTTGACAGTAGCTTCCTCACATAGATCCTTTCCTTTGAGAGTAGCTTCCTCTCTCAGATCCTTTCCATTGAGAATAGCTTCCTCTCTCAGATCCTTTCCTTTGAGAGTAGCTTCCTCTCTCAGATACTTTTTTGAGAGCAACTTCCTCTCTCAGATCCTTTCCTTTGACAGTAGCTTCCTCTCCCAGATCCTTTCCTTTGAGAGCAGCTTTCTCTCTCAGATCCTTTCCAATGAGAAAAGCTTCCTCTCCCAGATCCTTATTTTAGAGTAGCTTCCTCTCTTAGATCCTTTCCTTTGAGAGTAGCTCCCTCTCTCAGATCCTTTCATTTGAGAGCAGCTTTCACTCTCAGATCCTTTCCTTTGAGAGCAGCTTCCTTTCTCAGATCCTTTCCTTTGACAATAGCTTCCTCACATAGTTCCTTTCCTTTGAGAGTAGCTTCCTCTCTCAGATCCTTTCCTTTCAGTAGCTTCCTCTCTCAGATTCTTTCCTTTGACAGTAGCTTCCTCTCCCAGATCCTTTCCTTTGAGAGCAGCTTTCTCTCTCAGATCCTTTCCAATGAGAAAAGCTTCCTCTCCCAGATCCTTATTTTAGAGTAGCTTCCTCTCTTAGATCCTTTCCTTTGAAAGTAGCTTCCTCTCTCAGATCCTTTCCTTTGAGAGTAGCTTCCTCTCTCAGATCCTTTCCATTGAGAGTAGCTTCCTCTCTCAGAACCCTTTTGAGAGTAGCTTCCTCTCTTAGATCCTTTCCTTTGAAAGTAGCTTCCTTTCTCAGATCCTTCCCTTTGAGAGTAGCTTCCTCTCTCAGATCCTTTCCATTGAGAAAAGCTTCCACTCTCAGATCCTTTGTTGAGAGTAGCTTCCCTCTCAGATCATTTCCTTTGAGAGTAGCTTCGTTGCATAGATCCTTTGCTTTGAGAGTAGCTTCCTCTCTCAGATCCTTTCCTTGAGTAGCTTCCTCTCTCAGGTCCTTTCCTTTGAGAGTAGATTCCTCTCTCAGATCCTTTCCTTTGAGAGTAGCTAAGATCATTTCGTTTGGGAGTAGTTTCCTCTCTCAGATCCTTTCCTTTGAGAGTAGCTCCCTTTGACAGTAGCTTCTGTCGCATAGATCCTTTCCCTTGAGAGTAGCTTCCTCTCTCAAATCCTTTCCTTTGAGAGCAGCTTCCACTCTCAGATCCTTTCCTTTGAGAGCAGCTTTCTCTCTCAGATCCTTTCCTTTGACAGTAGCTTCCCCGCATAGATCCTTTCCTTTTAGAGTAGCTTAGATCCCTTGGGAGTAGTTTCCTCTCTCAGATCCTTTCCTTTGAGAGTAGCTCCTCTCTCAGTTCCTTTCCATTGAGAAAAGCTTCCTCTCTCAGATCCTTTTTTGAGAGTAGCTTCCTCTCTCAAATTATTTCCTTTGAGAGTAGCTTCCTCTCTCAGATTATTTCCTTTGACAGTAGCTTCCTCTCCCAGATCTTTTCCTTCGAGAGCAGCTTCCTCTATCAGATCCTTTCCTTTGAGAGCAGCTTCCTCTCTCAGATCCTTTCATTTGAGAGCAACTTCCTCTCTCAGATCCTTTCCTTTGACAGTAGCTTCCTCACATAGATCCTTTCCTTTGAGAGTAGCTTCCTCTCCCAGATCCTTTCCATTGAGAATAGCTTCCTCTCTCAGATACTTTCCTTTGACAGTAGCTTCCTCACATAGATCCTTTCCTTTGAGAGTAGCTTCCTCTCTCAGATCCTTTCCATTGAGAATAGCTTCCTCTCTCAGATCCTTTCCTTTGAGAGTACCTTCCTCTCTCAGATACTTTTTTGAGAGCAACTTCCTCTCTCAGATCCTTTCCTTTGACAGTAGCTTCCTCTCCCAGATCCTTTCCTTTGAGAGCAGCTTTCTCTCTCAGATCCTTTCCAATGAGAAAAGCTTCCTCTCCCAGATCCTTATTTTAGAGTAGCTTCCTCTCTTAGATCCTTTCCTTTGAGAGTAGCTCCCTCTCAGATCCTTTCATTTGAGAGCAGCTTTCACTCTCAGATCCTTTCCTTTGAGAGCAGCTTCCTTTCTCAGATCCTTTCCTTTGACAATAGCTTCCTCACATAGTTCCTTTCCTTTGAGAGTAGCTTCCTCTCTCAGATCCTTTCCTTTGAGTAGCTTCCTCTCTCAGATTCTTTCCTTTGAGAGAGGAAGCTACTTTGACAGTAGCTTTGTTGAATAGATCCTTTCCTTTTGAGAGTAGCTCCCTCACTCAGATCCTTTCCTTTGACAGTAGCTTTGTAGCAGAGATCGTTTCCTTTGAGAGTAGCTTCCTCTCTCAGATCCTTTCCTTTGACAGTAGCTTCCTCTCCCAGATCCTTTCCTTTGAGAGCAGCTTTCTCTCTCAGATCCTTTCCAATGAGAAAAGCTTCCTCTCCCAGATCCTTATTTTAGAGTAGCTTCCTCTCTTAGATCCTTTCCTTTGAAAGTAGCTTCCTCTCTCAGATCCTTTCCTTTGAGAGTAGCTTCCTCTCTCAGATCCTTTCCATTGAGAGTAGCTTCCTCTCTCAGAACCCTTTTTGAGAGTAGCTTCCTCTCTTAGATCCTTTCCTTTGAAAGTAGCTTCCTTTCTCAGATCCTTCCTTTGAGAGTAGCTTCCTCTCTCAGATCCTTTCCATTGAGAAAAGCTTCCACTCTCAGATCCTTTGTTGAGAGTAGCTTCCCCTCTCAGATCATTTCCTTTGAGAGTAGCTTCGTCGCATAGATCCTTTGCTTTGAGAGTAGCTTCCTCTCTCAGATCCTTTCCTTGGAGTAGCTTCCTCTCTCAGGTCCTTTCCTTTGAGAGTAGCTTCCTCTCTCAGATCCTTTCCTTTGAGAGTAGCTAAGATCATTTCGTTTGGGAGTAGTTTCCTCTCTCAGATCCTTTCCTTTGAGAGTAGCTCCCTTTGACAGTAGCTTCATCGCATAGATCCTTTCCCTTGAGAGTAGCTTCCAGTCTCTAATCCTTTCCTTTGAGAGCAGCTTCCACTCTCAGATCCTTTCCTTTGAGAGCAGCTTTCTCTCTCAGATCCTTTCCTTTGACAGTAGCTTCCCCGCATAGATCCTTTCCTTTTAGAGTAGCTTAGATCCCTTGGGAGTAGTTTCCTCTCTCAGATCCTTTCCTTTGAGAAAAGCTTCCTCTCTCAGATCCTTTGTTGAGAGTAGCTTCCTCTCTTAGATCCTTTCCTTTGACAGTAGCTTTGTCGCATAGATCCTTTCCTTTGAGAGTAGCTTCCTCTCTCAGATCCTTTCCTTGGAGTAGCTTCCTCTCTCAGGTCCTTTCCTTTGAGAGTAGCTTCCTCTCTCAGATCCTTTCCTTTGACAGTAGCTTCCTCTCTCAGATCCTTTCCTTTGAGTAGCTTCCTCTCTCAGATCCTTTCCTTTGACAGTAGCTTCCTCGCATAGACCCTTTCCTTTGACAGTAGCTTCCTTGCATAGATCCTTTCCTTTTAGAGTAGCTTCCTCTCTTAGATCCTTTCCTTTGAGAGTAGCTCCCTCTCTCAGATCCTTTCATTTGAGAGCAGCTTTCACTCTCAGATCCTTTCCTTTGAGAGTAGCTTCCTCTCTCAGATCCTTTCCTTTGAGTAGCTTCCTCTCTCAGATACTTTTTTGAGAGCAACTTCCTCTCTCAGATCCTTTCCTTTGACAGTAGCTTCCTCTCCCAGATCCTTTCCTTTGAGAGCAGCTTTCTCTCTCAGATCCTTTCCAATGAGAAAAGCTTCCTCTCCCAGATCCTTATTTTAGAGTAGCTTCCTCTCTTAGATCCTTTCCTTTGAGAGTAGCTCCCTCTCTCAGATCCTTTCATTTGAGAGCAGCTTTCACTCTCAGATCCTTTCCTTTGAGAGCAGCTTCCTTTCTCAGATCCTTTCCTTTGACAATAGCTTCCTCACATAGTTCCTTTCCTTTGAGAGTAGCTTCCTCTCTCAGATCCTTTCCTTTGAGTAGCTTCCTCTCTCAGATTCTTTCCTTTGAGAGAGGAAGCTACTTTGACAGTAGCTTTGTTGAATAGATCCTTTCCTTTTGAGAGTAGCTCCCTCACTCAGATCCTTTCCTTTGACAGTAGCTTTGTAGCAGAGATCGTTTCCTTTGAGAGTAGCTTCCTCTCTCAGATCCTTTCCTTTGACAGTAGCTTCCTCTCCCAGATCCTTTCCTTTGAGAGCAGCTTTCTCTCTCAGATCCTTTCCAATGAGAAAAGCTTCCTCTCTCAGATCCTTTCCTTTGAGAGTAGCTTCCTCTCTCAGATCCTTTCCATTGAGAGTAGCTTCCTCTCTCAGAACCCTTTTTGAGAGTAGCTTCCTCTCTTAGATCCTTTCCTTTGAAAGTAGCTGCCTTTCTCAGATCCTTCCCTTTGAGAGTAGCTTCCTCTCTCAGATCCTTTCCATTGAGAAAAGCTTCCACTCTCAGATCCTTTGTTGAGAGTAGCTTCCCCTCTCAGATCATTTCCTTTGAGAGTAGCTTCGTCGCATAGATCCTTTGCTTTGAGAGTAGCTTCCTCTCTCAGATCCTTTCCTTGGAGTAGCTTCCTCTCTCAGATCCTTTCCTTTGAGAGTAGCTTCCTCTCTCAGATCCTTTCCTTTGAGAGTAGCTAAGATCATTTCGTTTGGGAGTAGTTTCCTCTCTCAGATCCTTTCCTTTGAGAGTAGCTCCCTTTGACAGTAGCTTCATCGCATAGATCCTTTCCCTTGAGAGTAGCTTCCAGTCTCTAATCCTTTCCTTTGAGAGCAGCTTCCACTCTCAGATCCTTTCCTTTGAGAGCAGCTTTCTCTCTCAGATCCTTTCCTTTGACAGTAGCTTCCCCGCATAGATCCTTTCCTTTTAGAGTAGCTTAGATCCCTTGGGAGTAGTTTCCTCTCTCAGATCCTTTCCTTTGAGAAAAGCTTCCTCTCTCAGATCCTTTGTTGAGAGTAGCTTCCTCTCTTAGATCCTTTCCTTTGACAGTAGCTTTGTCGCATAGATCCTTTCCTTTGAGAGTAGCTTCCTCTCTCAGATCCTTTCCTTGGAGTAGCTTCCTCTCTCAGGTCCTTTCCTTTGAGAGTAGCTTCCTCTCTCAGATCCTTTCCTTTTTGACAGTAGCTTCCTCTCTCAGATCCTTTCCTTTGAGTAGCTTCCTCTCTCAGATCCTTTCCTTTGACAGTAGCTTCCTCGCATAGACCCTTTCCTTTGACAGTAGCTTCCTTGCATAGATCCTTTCCTTTTAGAGTAGCTTCCTCTCTTAGATCCTTTCCTTTGAGAGTAGCTCCCTCTCTCAGATCCTTTCATTTGAGAGCAGCTTTCACTCTCAGATCCTTTCCTTTGAGAGTAGCTTCCTCTCTCAGATCCTTTCCTTTGAGTAGCTTCCTCTCTCAGATTCTTTCCTTTGAGAGAGGAAGCTACTTTGACAGTAGCTTTGTTGAATAGATCCTTTCCTTTTGAGAGTAGCTCCCTCACTCAGATCCTTTCCTTTGACAGTAGCTTCCTCTCCCAGATCCTTTCCTTTGAGAGCAGCTTTCTCTCTCAGATCCTTTCCAATGAGAAAAGCTTCCTCTCCCAGATCCTTATTTTAGAGTAGCTTCCTCTCTTAGATCCTTTCCTTTGAAAGTAGCTTCGTCGCATAGATCCTTTCCTTTGAGAGTAGCTTCCTCTCTCAGATCCTTTCCTTGGAGTAGCTTCCTCTCTCAGGTCCTTTCCTTTGAGAGTAGCTTCCTCTCTCAGATCCTTCCCTTTGACAGTAGCTTCCTCTCTCAGATCCTTTCCTTTGACAGTAGCTTCCTCGCATAGACCCTTTCCTTTGACAGTAGCTTCCTCGCATAGATCCTTTCCTTTCAGAGTAGCTTCCTCTCTTAGATCCTTTCCTTTGAGAGTAGCTCCCTCTCTCAGATCCTTTCATTTGAGAGCAGCTTCCTCTCTCAGATCCTTTCCTTTGAGTAGCTTCCTCTCTCAGATCCTTTCCTTTGACAGTAGCTTCCTCGCATAGACCCTTTCCTTTGACAGTAGCTTCCTCGCATAGATCCTTTCCTTTTAGAGTAGCTTAGATCCCTTGGGAGTAGTTGCCTCTCTCAGATCCTTTCCTTTGAGAGTAGCTTCCTCTCTCAGATCCTTTCCTTTGACAGTAGCTTCGTCGCATAGATCCTTTCCATTGAGAGTAGCTTCCTCTCTCAGAACCCTTTTTGAGAGTAGCTTCCTCTCTTAGATCCTTTCCTTTGAAAGTAGCTTCCTTTCTCAGATCCTTCCCTTTGAGAGTAGCTTCCTCTCTCAGATCCTTTCCATTGAGAAAAGCTTCCACTCTCAGATCCTTTGTTGAGAGTAGCTTCCCCTCTCAGATAATTTCCTTTGAGAGTAGCTTCGTCGCATAGATCCTTTGCTTTGAGAGTAGCTTCCTCTCTCAGATCCTTTCCTTGGAGTAGCTTCCTCTCTCAGGTCCTTTCCTTTGAGAGTAGCTTCCTTTCTCAGATCCTTTCCTTTGAGAGTAGCTAAGATCATTTCGTTTGGGAGTAGTTTCCTCTCTCAGATCCTTTCCTTTGAGAGTAGCTCCCTTTGACAGTAGCTTCATCGCATAGATCCTTTCCCTTGAGAGTAGCTTCCAGTCTCTAATCCTTTCCTTTGAGAGCAGCTTCCACTCTCAGATCCTTTCCTTTGAGAGCAGCTTTCTCTCTCAGATCCTTTCCTTTGACAGTAGCTTCCCGCATAGATCCTTTCCTTTTAGAGTAGCTTAGATCCCTTGGGAGTAGTTTCCTCTCTCAGATCCTTTCCTTTGAGAAAAGCTTCCTCTCTCAGATCCTTTGTTGAGAGTAGCTTCCTCTCTTAGATCCTTTCCTTTGACAGTAGGTTTGTCGCATAGATCCTTTCCTTTGAGAGTAGCTTCCTCTCTCAGATCCTTTCCTTGGAGTAGCTTCCTCTCTCAGGTCCTTTCCTTTGAGAGTAGCTTCCTCTCTCAGATCCTTTCCTTTGACAGTAGCTTCCTCTCTCAGATCCTTTCCTTTGAGTAGCTTCCTTTCTCAGATCCTTTCCTTTGACAGTAGCTTCCTCGCATAGACCCTTTCCTTTGACAGTAGCTTCCTCGCATAGATCCTTTCCTTTTAGAGTAGCTTAGATCCCTTGGGAGTAGTTGCCTCTCTCAGATCCTTTCCTTTGAGAGTAGCTTCCTCTCTCAGATCCTTTCCTTTGACAGTAGCTTCCTCTCTCAGATCCTTTCCTTTGACAGTAGCTTCCCCGCATAGATCCTTTCCTTTTAGAGTAGCTTAGATCCCTTGGGAGTAGTTTCCTCTCTCAGATCCTTTCCTTTGAGAAAAGCTTCCTCTCTCAGATCCTTTGTTGAGAGTAGCTTCCTCTCTTAGATCCTTTCCTTTGACAGTAGCTTTGTCGCATAGATCCTTTCCTTTGAGAGTAGCTTCCTCTCTCAGATCCTTTCCTTGGAGTAGCTTCCTCTCTCAGGTCCTTTCCTTTGAGAGTAGCTTCCTCTCTCAGATCCTTTCCTTTGACAGTAGCTTCCTCTCTCAGATCCTTTCCTTTGAGTAGCTTCCTCTCTCAGATCCTTTCCTTTGACAGTAGCTTCCTCGCATAGACCCTTTCCTTTGACAGTAGCTTCCTCGCATAGATCCTTTCCTTTTAGAGTAGCTTAGATCCCTTGGGAGTAGTTGCCTCTCTTAGATCCTTTCCTTTGAGAGTAGCTAAGATCATTTCGTTTGGGAGTAGTTTCCTCTCTCAGATCCTTTCCTTTGAGAGTAGCTCCCTCTCTCAGATCCTTTCCTTTGAGAGTAGCTTCCCTCTCAGATCATTTCCTTTGAGAGCAGCTTACCTCTCTCAAATCCTTTCCATTGAGAATAGCTTCCTCTCTCAGATAATTTCCTTTGACAGTAGCTTCGTCGCATAGATCCTTTCCTTTGAGATTAGCTTCCTCTCTCAAATCCTTTCCTTTGAGAGCAGCTTCCACTCTCAAATCCTTTCCTTTGAGAGCAGCTTCCTCTCTCAGATCATTTCCTTTGACAGTAGCTTCCTCTCTCAGAACCTTTCCTTTGAGTAGCTTCCTCTCTCAGATCCTTTCCTTTGAGAGCAGCTTTCTCTCTCAGATCCTTTCCTTTGACAGTAGCTTCCCCGCATAGATCCTTTCCTTTTAGAGTAGCTTAGATCCCTTGGGAGTAGTTTCCTCTCTCAGATCCTTTCCTTTGAGAGTAGCTCCCTCTCTCAAATTCTTTCCTTTGAGAGTAGCTTCCTCTCTCAGATTATTTCCTTTGACAGTAGCTTCCTCTCCCAGATCTTTTCCTTCGAGAGCAGCTTCCTCTATCAGATCCTTTCCTTTGAGAGCAGCTTCCTCTCTCAGATCCTTTCATTTGAGAGCAACTTCCTCTCTCAGATCCTTTCCTTTGACAGTAGCTTCCTCACATAGATCCTTTCCTTTGAGAGTAGCTTCCTCTCCCAGATCCTTTCCATTGAGAATAGCTTCCTCTCTCAGATACTTTCCTTTGACAGTAGCTTCCTCACATAGATCCTTTCCTTTGAGAGTAGCTTCCTCTCTCAGATCCTTTCCATTGAGAATAGCTTCCTCTCTCAGATCCTTTCCTTTGAGAGTAGCTTCCTCCTCAGATACTTTTTTGAGAGCAACTTCCTCTCTCAGATCCTTTCCTTTGACAGTAGCTTCCTCTCCCAGATCCTTTCCTTTGAGAGCAGCTTTCTCTCTCAGATCCTTTCCAATGAGAAAAGCTTCCTCTCCCAGATCCTTATTTTAGAGTAGCTTCCTCTCTTAGATCCTTTCCTTTGAGAGTAGCTCCCTCTCTCAGATCCTTTCATTTGAGAGCAGCTTTCACTCTCAGATCCTTTCCTTTGAGAGCAGCTTCCTTTCTCAGATCCTTTCCTTTGACAATAGCTTCCTCACATAGTTCCTTTCCTTTGAGAGTAGCTTCCTCTCTCAGATCCTTTCCTTTGAGTAGCTTCCTCTCTCAGATTCTTTCCTTTGAGAGAGGAAGCTACTTTGACAGTAGCTTTGTTGAATAGATCCTTTCCTTTTGAGAGTAGCTCCCTCACTCAGATCCTTTCCTTTGACAGTAGCTTTGTAGCAGAGATCGTTTCCTTTGAGAGTAGCTTCCTCTCTCAGATCCTTTCCTTTGACAGTAGCTTCCTCTCCCAGATCCTTTCCTTTGAGAGCAGCTTTCTCTCTCAGATCCTTTCCAATGAGAAAAGCTTCCTCTCCCAGATCCTTATTTTAGAGTAGCTTCCTCTCTTAGATCCTTTCCTTTGAAAGTAGCTTCCTCTCTCAGATCCTTTCCTTTGAGAGTAGCTTCCTCTCTCAGATCCTTTCCATTGAGAGTAGCTTCCTCTCTCAGAACCCTTTTTGAGAGTAGCTTCCTCTCTTAGATCCTTTCCTTTGAAAGTAGCTTCCTTTCTCAGATCCTTCCCTTTGAGAGTAGCTTCCTCTCTCAGATCCTTTCCATTGAGAAAAGCTTCCACTCTCAGATCCTTTGTTGAGAGTAGCTTCCCCTCTCAGATCATTTCCTTTGAGAGTAGCTTCGTCGCATAGATCCTTTGCTTTGAGAGTAGCTTCCTCTCTCAGATCCTTTCCTTGGAGTAGCTTCCTCTCTCAGGTCCTTTCCTTTGAGAGTAGCTTCCTCTCTCAGATCCTTTCCTTTGAGAGTAGCTAAGATCATTTCGTTTGGGAGTAGTTTCCTCTCTCAGATCATTTCCTTTGAGAGTAGCTCCCTTTGACAGTAGCTTCATCGCATAGATCCTTTCCCTTGACAGTAGCTTCCAGTCTCTAATCCTTTCCTTTGAGAGCAGCTTCCACTCTCAGATCCTTTCCTTTGAGAGCAGCTTTCTCTCTCAGATCCTTTCCTTTGACAGTAGCTTCCCCGCATAGATCCTTTCCTTTTAGAGTAGCTTAGATCCCTTGGGAGTAGTTTCCTCTCTCAGATCCTTTCCTTTGAGAAAAGCTTCCTCTCTCAGATCCTTTGTTGAGAGTAGCTTCCTCTCTCAGATCCTTTCCTTGGAGTAGCTTCCTCTCTCAGGTCCTTTCCTTTGAGAGTAGCTTCCTCTCTCAGATCCTTTCCTTTGACAGTAGCTTCCTCTCTCAGATCCTTTCCTTTGAGTAGCTTCCTCTCTCAGATCCTTTCCTTTGACAGTAGCTTCCTCGCATAGACCCTTTCCTTTGACAGTAGCTTCCTCGCATAGATCCTTTCCTTTTAGAGTAGCTTCCTCTCTTAGATCCTTTCCTTTGAGAGTAGCTCCCTCTCTCAGATCCTTTCATTTGAGAGCAGCTTTCACTCTCAGATCCTTTCCTTTGAGAGCAGCTTCCTTTCTCAGATCCTTTCCTTTGACAATAGCTTCCTCACATAGTTCCTTTCCTTTGAGAGTAGCTTCCTCTCTCAGATCCTTTCCTTTGAGTAGCTTCCTCTCTCAGATTCTTTCCTTTGAGAGTAGCTTCCTCTCTCAGATCCTTTCCTTTGAGAGTAGCTAAGATCATTTCGTTTGGGAGTAGTTTCCTCTCTCAGATCCTTTCCTTTGAGAGTAGCTCCCTTTGACAGTAGCTTCATCGCATAGATCCTTTCCTTTGAGAGCAGCTTCCACTCTCAGATCCTTTCCTTTGAGAGCAGCTTTCTCTCTCAGATCCTTTCCTTTGACAGTAGCTTCCCCGCATAGATCCTTTCCTTTTAGAGTAGCTTAGATCCCTTGGGAGTAGTTTCCTCTCTCAGATCCTTTCCTTTGAGAAAAGCTTCCTCTCTCAGATCCTTTGTTGAGAGTAGCTTCCTCTCTTAGATCCTTTCCTTTGACAGTAGGTTTGTCGCATAGATCCTTTCCTTTGAGAGTAGCTTCCTCTCTCAGATCCTTTCCTTGGAGTAGCTTCCTCTCTCAGGTCCTTTCCTTTGAGAGTAGCTTCCTCTCTCAGATCCTTTCCTTTGACAGTAGCTTCCTCTCTCAGATCCTTTCCTTTGAGTAGCTTCCTCTCTCAGATCCTTTCCTTTGACAGTAGCTTCCTCGCATAGACCCTTTCCTTTGACAGTAGCTTCCTCGCATAGATCCTTTCCTTTTAGAGTAGCTTAGATCCCTTGGGAGTAGTTGCCTCTCTCAGATCCTTTCCTTTGAGAGTAGCTTCCTCTCTCAGATCCTTTCCTTTGACAGTAGCTTCCTCTCTCAGATCCTTTCCTTTGACAGTAGCTTCCCCGCATAGATCCTTTCCTTTTAGAGTAGCTTAGATCCCTTGGGAGTAGTTTCCTCTCTCAGATCCTTTCCTTTGAGAAAAGCTTCCTCTCTCAGATCCTTTGTTGAGAGTAGCTTCCTCTCTTAGATCCTTTCCTTTGACAGTAGCTTTGTCGCATAGATCCTTTCCTTTGAGAGTAGCTTCCTCTCTCAGATCCTTTCCTTGGAGTAGCTTCCTCTCTCAGGTCCTTTCCTTTGAGAGTAGCTTCCTCTCTCAGATCCTTTCCTTTGACAGTAGCTTCCTCTCTCAGATCCTTTCCTTTGAGTAGCTTCCTCTCTCAGATCCTTTCCTTTGACAGTAGCTTCCTCGCATAGACCCTTTCCTTTGACAGTAGCTTCCTCGCATAGATCCTTTCCTTTTAGAGTAGCTTAGATCCCTTGGGAGTAGTTGCCTCTCTTAGATCCTTTCCTTTGAGAGTAGCTAAGATCATTTCGTTTGGGAGTAGTTTCCTCTCTCAGATCCTTTCCTTTGAGAGTAGCTCCCTCTCTCAGATCCTTTCCTTTGAGAGTAGCTTCCCTCTCAGATCATTTCCTTTGAGAGCAGCTTACCTCTCTCAAATCCTTTCCATTGAGAATAGCTTCCTCTCTCAGATAATTTCCTTTGACAGTAGCTTCGTCGCATAGATCCTTTCCTTTGAGAGTAGCTTCCTCTCTCAAATCCTTTCCTTTGAGAGCAGCTTCCACTCTCAAATCCTTTCCTTTGAGAGCAGCTTCCTCTCTCAGATCATTTCCTTTGACAGTAGCTTCCCCGCATAGATCCTTTCCTTTGACAGTAGCTTCCTCTCTCAGAACCTTTCCTTTGAGTAGCTTCCTCTCTCAGATCCTTTCCTTTGACAGTAGCTTCCTCGAATAGATCCTTTCCTTTGACAGTAGCTTCCTCTCTCAGATCCTTTCCTTTGAGTAGCTTCCTCTCTCAGATTCTTTCCTCTGAAAGTAGCTTCCTCTCTCAGATCCTTTCATTTGAGAGCAGCTTTCACTATCAGATCCTTTCCTTTGAGAGCGGCTTCCTCTGTCAGATCCTTTCCTTTGAGTAGTTTCCTCTCTCAGATTCTTTCCTTTGACAGTTGCTTCCTCGCATAGATCCTTTCCTTTGAGAGTAGCTTCCTCTCTCAAATCCTTTGACAGTAGCTTCCTCTCTCAGATCCTTTCCTTTGAGTAGCTTCCTCTCTCAGATTCTTTCCTTTGAGAGTAGCTTCCTCTCTCAAATAATTTCCTTTGAGAGTAGCTCCTCTCTCAGATCCTTTTCTTTGAGAGTAGCTTACTCTCTCAGATCCTTTCCTTTGAAAGTAGCTTCCTCTCTCAGATCCTTTCCTTTGAGAGTAGCTTAGATCCTTTCCTCTGGGAGTAGTTTCCTCTTTCAGATCCTTTCCTTTGACAGTAGCTTCCTCTCTCATATCCTTTCATTTGAGAGCAGCTTTCACTCTCAGATTCTTTCCTTTGACAGTAGCTTCATCTCATAGATCCTTTCCTTTGAGAGTAGCTTCCTCTCTCAGATCCTTTCCTTTGAGTAGCTTCCTCTCTCAGATTCTTTCCTTTGAGTGTAGCTTCATCTCTCAGATCCTTTCCTTTGAGAGCAGCCTCCTCTCTCAGATCCTTTTCTTTGAGAGCAGCTTCCTCTCAGATCCTTTCATTTGAGAGCAGCTTCCTCTCTCAGATCCTTTCATTTGAGAGCAGCTTCCTCTCTCAGATCCTTTCATTTGAGAGCAACTTCCTCTCTCAGATCATTTCCTTTGACAGTAGCTTCCTCACATAGATCCCTTCCTTTGAGAGTAGCTTCCTCTCTCAGATCCTTTCCATTGAGAAAAGCTTCCCCTCTCAGATCCTTTCCTTTGAGAGTAGCGTCCTCTCTCACATCCTTTCTTTGAAAGTAGCTTCCTCTCTCAGATCCTTTCCTTTGACAGTAGCTTCGTCACATCGATCCTTTCCTTTGAGAATAGCTTCTCCTCTCAAATCCTTTGCGAGTAGCTTCCTCTCTCAAATCCTTTCCTTTGAGAGTAGCTTCCTCTCTCAGATCCTTTCATTTGACAGTAGCTTTGGCACATAGATCCTTTCCGTTGACAGTAGCTTCCTCTCTCAGATCCTTTCCTTTGAGAGTAGATTCCTCTCTCAGATCCTTTCATTTGACAGTAGCTTTGGCACATAGATCCTTTCCGTTGACAGTAGCTTCCTCTCTCAGATCCTTTCCGTTGAGAGTAGCTTCCTCTCTGAAATCCTTTCCTTTGGGAGTAGCTTCCTCTCTCAGATCATTTCCTTTGAGAGTAGCTTAGATCCTTTCCTTTGGGAGTAGCTTCCTCTCTCAGATCATTTCCTTTGACAGTAGCTTAGATCCTTTCCTTTGAGAGTAGTTTCCTCTCTCAGATCCTTTCCTTTGAGAGTAGCTCCCTCTCTCAGATCATTTCCTTTGAGAGTAGCTTAGATCCTTTCCTTTGGGAGTAGCTTCCTCTCTCAGATCATTTCCTTTGAGAGTAGCTTAGATCCTTTCCTTTGAGAGTAGCTTCCTCTCTCAGATCCTTTCCTTTAACAGTGCTTTGTCGCATTTATCCTTTCCTTTGACAGTAGCTTCCTCTCTCAGATCATTTCCTTTGAGAGTAGCTTAGATCCTTTCCTTTGAGAACAGCTTCCTCTCTCAGATCCTTTCCTTTGAGAGCAGCTTCTTTCTCAGATCCTTTCCTTTGACAGTAGCTTCTCGCATAGATCATTTCCTTTGAGAGTAGCTTCCTCTCTCAGATCCTTTCCTTTGAGAGCAGCTTCCTCTCTCAGATCCTTTACTTTGAGAGTAGCTTCCTCTCTCAGATAATATCCTTTCTTTCCTTTCATATCCTTATGCATGTCTCACCCGGGTTCTGGGTTTGACTGTACTTTATGTCTCAGCCGAGTTCTGGGTTTGCCTGTCCCGTCTCAGTCCTGGGGTCTGGGTTTGTCTGTACTGTACAGTACCAGTCAAAAGTTTGGACACACCTAGTAATTTCAGGGTTTTTCTTTATTTTCATTGTATAATAATAGTAAAGACATCAAAACTATGAAAAAACACATATGGAATCATGCAGTAACCAAAATAGTGTTAAACCAATCAAAATATACTTCATATTTTACATTCTTTAAAGTAGCCACCCTTTGCCTTGATGACAGCTTTACACACTCTTGGTATTCTCTCAACCAGCTTCATGAGGTAGTCACCTGGAATGCATTTCAATTAACAGGTGTGCCTTGTTAAAAGTTCATTAGTGGAATTTCTTGATTTTTTTTATGCGTTTGAGCCAATCAGTTGTGTTGTGACAAAGTAGGGATGGTATACAGACGATAGTCCTATTTGGTAAAATACCAAGTCCATATTATGGCAAGAACAGCTCAAATAAGCAAAGAGAAATGACAGTCCATCATTATTGTAAGACATGAAGGTCAGACAATGCGGAACATTTTAAGATCGCAAAAACCATTAAGTGCTATGATGCAACTGGAACTGAGGACCGCCACAGGAGAGGAAGACCCAGAATTACCTCAGCTGCAGAGGATAAGTTTATTAGAATAAACTGCACTTCAGATTTCAGCCCAAATAAATGCTTCACAGAGTTCAAGTAACAGACACATCACCTGTTCAGAGGAGACTGCATGAATCAGGCCTTCATTGTCGAATTGCTGCAAAGAAACCAATACTAAAGGACACCAATAAGAAGCAGAGACTTGCTTTAGCCAAGAAACACGAGCAATGGACATTAGACCAGTGGAAATCTGTCCTTGGGGGGGGTTTAGTCAAAATTTTAGAGTTTTGGTTCCAACCGCCGAGTCTTTGTGAGATGCAGAGTAGGTGAACGGATGATCTCCACCTTTGTGGTTCCCACCGTGAAGCATTGAGGAGGAGGTGTGATGGTGCTTTGCTGGTGACACTGTGATTTATTTAGAATTCGATGCACACCTAATCACTATGGCTACCACAACATTCTGTAGCGATACACCATCCCATCTGGTTTGCGCTTAGTGGGACTATCATTTGTTTTTCAACAGTACAATGACCCAACACACCTCAAGGCTGTGTAAGGGCTATTTGACCAAGAAGGAGAGTGATGGAGTGCTGCATCAGATGACCTGGCCTCCACAATCACCCAAACTCCTTCAAGACTGTTGAAAAATGATTCCAGGTGAAGCTGGTTGAGAGAATGCCAAGAGTGTGCAAAACTCAACCCATTTGAGATGAGTTGGACCGCAGAATGAAGGAAAAGCAGACAACAACTGCTCAGCATATGTGGGAACTCCAAGGCTGTTGGAAAAGCATTCCAGGTCAAGCTGGTTGAGAGAATGCCAAGAGTGTGCAAAGCTGTCATTAAGGCAAAGGGTGGTTACTTTGAAAAATATATTTTGATTTGTTTAACACTTTTTTGGTTACTACATATGTGTTATTTCATAGTTATGATTATTATTTGTTTACCTTTATTTAACTAGGCAAATCAGTTCTTATTTACAATAAATGCCTACCCCGGCCAAACCCGGACGACGCTGGGTTAATTGTGTGCCGCCCTATGGAACTCTCAATCACGGCCGGATGTGATACAGCCTGGATTCGAACCAGGGACTGTAGTGACGCCTCTTGCACTGAAGTGTAGTGCCTTAGAACGCTGAGCCAATCGAGAGCATGTCTTCACTATTATTCTACAATGTAGAAAATAGTCAAACCAAAGAAAAACCCTTGAATAAGTAGGTGTTTCCAAACTTTTGACTGGTACTGTATGTCTCAGACCTGGGTTCTGGGTTTGCCTACAGTACTGACTGTAGACTATTGTACTGCACTGCCTCTCCAGCAGGCACAGGCCTATCTCCTATCCTCTTCTAAACACATGTAGCTGGCACAATGACATTATATTTGCCTTGCTGCTGAACAAAGTGTCCCATCGTAATTCGGGACCTAACACAAAAGTAAACAACTTCATCTTGTCTGGAAATATGTGTCACTGTGATTGCATTAAGCTGTCCATCGCCACAACAGCAGAGGGGAGAGGAGTGTGTTGTAATTAACGATTGGGTTCGGTATGTGTGTATCCCCTCCACTGCTCTCCTTCAAACAAACCCATCCTGTGGGAAGCCATTGTTTGGACTGCAGCATCACGGGTAGCCTTTTATTTACAGATTTTAATTGCTCTGGTGATCTGTGGGTAAAAACACCCTGTCGTAATCAGCCCACAATACAACTGCTACTTTTTCTGACAATCACAATAAAATGGTCCAGTGTGTGGAGAAAATGGAGAGAAGTGGAGAGAGCAGGAATGAAGGAGAGAAGTGGAGGGAGGAGGAATGAAGGAGAGAAGTGGAGGGAGGAGGAATGAAGGAGAGAAGTGGATGGAGGAGGAATGAAGTAGAGAAGTGGATGGAGGAGGAATGAAGTAGAGAAGTGGATGGAGGAGGAATGAAGGAGAGAAGTGGAGGGAGGAGGAATGAAGGAGAGAAGTGGAGGGAGGAGGAATGAAGAAGATAAGTGGAGGGAGGAGGAATGAAGAAGATAAGTGGAGGGAGGAGGAATGAAGAAAATAAGTGGAGGGAGGAGGAATGAAGGAGAGAAGTGGAGGGAGGAGGAATGGAGGAGAGAAGTGGAGGGAGGAGGAATGAAGAAGATAAGTGGAGGGAGGAGGAATGAAGGACAGAAGTGGAGGGAGGAGGAATGAAGGAGAGAAGTGGAGGGAGGAGGAATGAAGGAGAAAAGTGGAGGGAGGAGGAATGAAGGAGAGAAGTGGAGGGAGGAGGAATGAAGAAGATAAGTGGAGGGAGGAGGAATGAAGGACAGAAGTGGAGGGAGGAGGAATGAAGGACATAAGTGGAGGGAGGAGGAATGAAGGAGAAAAGTGGAGGGAGGAGGAATGAAGGAGAGAAGTGGAGGGAGGAGGAATGAAGGAGAGAAGTGGAGGGAGGAGGAATGAAGGAGAGAAGTGGAGGGAGGAGGAATGAAGTAGAGAAGTGGAGGGAGGAGGAATGAAGTAGAGAAGTGGATGGAGGAGGAATGAAGGAGAGAAGTGGAGGGAGGAGGAATGAAGGAGAGAAATGGAGGGAGGGGGAATGAAGGAGAGAAGTGGAGGGAGGAGGAATGAAGGACAGAAGTGGATGGAAGAGGTAGAGAAATAAAACAAAGCATAAGGAGGGGAATATCGTAATGTTGCTTCCATTTTCCCAGAGAGAGGAACTAATCCGAGTGAGAGGGATGGCGGGAAGCAGAGCTGAGGCTCAGGGAGAGGGGACCAGGAATGAGTGCTCCAGCACTTCAAAGTGACAACCGTGAGGAGCTCACCATCCCCGGACCTCCAGAGCGGAACCGCAGAGGAGACATCATGCGCTGCGACCGGAACTCAACTGCTCACGCTGGCATCACAACAGAGACACGAGAGAGAGGAGGGGTAGGTCACCTACACTGTACAGATTACTGTCAGCAGGGCTGGGGTCTGGGCCCGTCAACTCAACTCAACTCTGTCACCTATACTGTACAGGAGGAGCTCCACAGACAACTACTAGCACGGCTGTAGCTCCAACTCTACTACCTGTCTCAGACTCATAGATACAGTTTGTCTGCCTGCGAGCATATCAAGTGAATTGACTGTTTTCAGAGTAAGTTATACAATTAAAGAGTAAAACATACAGAAAAAGTATGACTTCAGCATTTTCCAAAAGACAGAGTCTGGCTATGGACAGAACAATGACAGCATGCAGTCTCTGTAGATTAGGAAAAGCAACACGCTGAGGAAAATACTGTTTTATTTAAGTATTTCAAATGCTATCCCATTAGCATGCCTATGTGCTAAAGGTAATACAAACACTGTGGGCATCAAAGGTCCATGAAAAATTGAACAGCCAATCAGATGGCAATTATTCACTTTAATCTCCTGGAGGCAGCCAATGGGGAAGAGCCTGCGGTGATGGTCGCCTGGCGGGGTTGAATGCCTTCTGCACATTCCGCAGCATGAACAACCCAAACACTTACCAAGCGTTATGCTCAACTCTCAAACTCTCACCACTCAACTACAGACGCAAAACTTTCCCAAAAAATGTTTCTGCTATTGATTGTTTAATTGTGTTCTATTGGATAGAGAGACACCCAGAACTGTTACTGTTCTAAGAGCTGATTGACCTCTTGGTTAAAGAAAACTGAGGTTGCAGAGGTCAGTATAGGTCACAGACAAAATACATATTTTCACTGCATATGGGACTAGGTTATTTGTCACAGCCTATTGGAATATACCAGTTTTCTCTGTGTATAAGTGCTACTAGACCAGAGGCTATGAGAGACCACAGGCAGAGACCACAGCCTGGGATGACATCAGAGGATGTGAGGCCTGTCCATCGGCCCTGCTGTAATCGGGAGTTGACACCAGTGTTGTACAGCAGGGGAGTAAGGCTATTGGTTAGCAGGGGAGTAAGGCTATTGGTTAGCAGGGGAGTAAGGCTATTGGTTAGCAGGGGAGTAAGGCTATTGGTTAGCAGGGGAGTAAGGCTATTGGTTAGCAGTGGAGTAAAGTTATTGGTTAGCACGGGAGTAAGGCTATTGGTTAGCAGGGGAGTAAGGCTATTGGTTAGCAGGGGAGTAAGGCTATTGGTTAGCAGGGGAGTAAGGCTATTGGTTAGCAGTGGAGTAAAGTTATTGGTTAGCACGGGAGTAAGGCTATTGGTTAGCAGGGGAGTAAGGCTATTGGTTAGCAGGGGAGTAAGGCTATTGGTTAGCAGGGGAGTAAGGCTATTGGTTAGCCAGGGAGTAAGGCTATTGATTAGCAGGGGAGTAAGGCTATTGGTTAGCAGTGGAGTAAAGTTATTGGATAGCAGGGGAGTAAGGCTATTGGTTAGCAGGGGAGTAAGGCTATTGGTTAGCAGTGGAGTAAGGCTATTAGTTAGCAGGGGAGTAAAGGTGCTTCTACACCTGCATTGCTTGCTGTTTGGGGTTTTAGGCTGGGTTTCTGTACAGCACTTTGAGATATCAGCTGATGTACGAAGGGCTATATAAATACATTTGATTTGATTTAAGGCTATTGGTTATCCCTCTGAGGCCAATCATATCACACAGCCAGAGGAGAGGAGAGGGCTGAGGCTTTTAATCAGAGGCCTGCTCTCTACGCTACTCTGGGCCTGGATCCAATGGCCTTGGAGGCCCAGTGGGAGAGAAGGTCTCAAATACTGTAGTATAGTAGTTAAAGTAGCACCATGTCAGTATGTGCTATTTCAACACACTCACACAGTGAGAAGAGAGTTGTTACACTGTTGATTTCTTGTTTTTTTTTATGATCATGATACTCTGCTTTGGGAATGCTGCATTGTGGGTAATCATGACAATGAGTCAGTGTGTGCCTGACAGTGTTGCTGGCTCCAGCCTGACTTCTCTCACGACAGCCCAGCCCTCAGCACCCTCCCTGGCCTGTTGTAATCAATGTGTGTGTGGAGCCAGTCGATGGCAACGATCCGACCGTGGTCTTCATTAGTGAAACACTTCAGATACAAATGACATCTTTAATCCATCAACATTCAGGGACTAGACCAGGGTTAAATGCAGCACAGGCACAACTTTCAGACTCTCTCTCTCACTCAGCTCGGCTCGGCTCGGCTCGGCTCGGCTCGGCTCGGCTCGGCTCGGCTCGGCTCGGCTCGGCTCGGCTCGGCTCGGCTCACTCACTCACTCACTCACTCGGCTCACTCACTCACTCACTCACTCACTCACTCACTCACTCACTCACTCACTCACTCACTCACTCACTCACTCACTCACTCACTCACTCACTCACTCACTCACTCACTCACTCACTCACTCACTCACTCACTCACTCACTCACTCACTCACTCACTCACTCACTCACTCACTCACTCACTCACTCACTCACTCACTCACTCACTCACTCACTCACTCACTCACTCACTCAGCTCACTCACTCACTCACTCACTCACACTCACTCACTCACTCACTCACTCACTCACTCACTCACTCACTCACTCTCTCACACACACACACACACACACACACACACACACACACACACACACACACACATATATATATATATATATAAAATATTCCAGTAAACATTTCAGAGGGAAACTGAAATAGCTCCAAGGGCTCCTCTCCTCTAACATAACAGTGTTAATCAGTCCCATGTCGATCTCCTCTCTCTCATCATCGCAAGGGTAAATTAGTCTACTCTCACACATTTTAATTACTGAACAGCAGCCCTAAACACACGGATGAAAAATAGATGCCAGAGAGAGAAAGAGAGACAGAGGGTTTCTATCCATCCGGTGTTCCTCTGATGTCCACTCGTTCTTTTCCTTCAGCTCGCCTTTCAACCTCTCTCTCTTCATCTTCTTCTCCTTAGCACCTCTATCCTTCTCAGTCTTCTTTTGCCTGTCCTTATTTTTCATCTCCCTCCTTCTCATTCCCCTTTTCTCTCTCCCTGTCCTTGATGTTCTTCCTGAAGTCCACAATCATCTCCTTAGTTTTGTTGACGTTGAGTGTGAGGTTATTTTCCTGACACCACACTCCGAGGGCCCTCACCTCCTCCCTGTAGGCCGTCTTGTCATTGTTGGTAATCAAGCCTACCACTGTTGTGTCGTCCGCAAACTTGATGATTGAGTTGGAGGCGTGCGTGGCCACGCAGTCGTGGGTGAACAGGGAGTACAGGAGAGGGCTCAGAACGCACCCTTGTGGGGCCCCAGTGTTGAGGATCAGCGGGGTGGAGATGTTGTTGCCTACCCTCACCACCTGGGGGCGGCCCGTCAGGAAGTCCAGTACCCAGTTGCACAGGGCGGGGTCGAGACCCAGGGTCTCGAGCTTGATGACGAGCTTGGAGGGTACTATGGTGTTAAATGCCGAGCTGTAGTCGATGAACAGCATTCTCACATAGGTATTCCTCTTGTCCAGATGGGTTAGGGCAGTGTGCAGTGTGGTTGAGATTGCATCGTCTGTGGACCTATTTGGGCGGTAAGCAAATTGGAGTGGGTCTAGGGTGTCAGGTAGGGTGGAGGTGATATGGTCCTTGACTAGTCTCTCAAAGCACTTCATGATGACGGAAGTGAGTGCTACGGGGCGGTAGTCGTTTAGCTCAGTTACCTTAGCTTTCTTAGGAACAGGAACAATGGTGGCCCTCTTGAAGCATGTGGGAACAGCAGACTGGGATAGGGATTGATTGAATATGTCCGTAAACACACCAGCCAGCTGGTCTGCGCATGCTCTGAGGGCGTGGCTGGGGATGCCGTCTGGGCCTGCAGCCTTGCGAGGGTTAACACGTTTAAATGTTTTACTCACCTCGGCTGCAGTGAAGGAGAGGCCGCATGTTTTGGTTGCAGGCCGTGTCAGTGGCACTGTATTGTCCTCAAAGCGGGCAAAAAAGTTATTTAGTCTGCCTGGGAGCAAGACATCCTGGTCCGTGACGGGGCTGGTTTTCTTCTTGTAATCCGTGATTGACAGTAGACCCTGCCACATACCTCTTGTGTCTGAGCCGTTGAATTGAGATTCTACTTTGTATCTATACTGACGCTTAGCTTGTTTGATTGCCTTGCGGAGGGAATAGCTACACTGTTTGTATTCGGTCATGTTTCCGGTCACCTTGCCCTGATTAAAAGCAGTGGTTCGCGCTTTCAGTTTCATGCGAATGCTACCATCAATCCACGGTTTCTGGTTTGGGAATGTTTTAATCGTTGCTATGGGAACGACATCTTCAACGCACGTTCTAATGAACTCACACACCGAATCAGCGTATTCGTCAATGTTGTTGTCTGACGCAATACGAAACATATCCCAGTCCACGTGATGGAAGCAGTCTTGGAGTGTGGAATCAGATTGGTCGGACCAGCGTTGAACAGACCTCAGCGTGGGAGCTTCTTGTTTTAGTTTCTGTCTGTAGGCAGGGATCAACAAAATGGAGTCGTGGTCAGCTTTTCCGAAAGGAGGGCGGGGCAGGGCCTTATATGCGTCGCGGAAGTTAGAATAGCAGTGATCCAAGGTTTTGCCAGCCCTGGTTGCGCAATCGATATGCTGATACAATTTAGGGAGTCTTGTTTTCAGATTAGCCTTGTTAAAATCCTCAGCTACAATGAATGCAGCCTCAGGATGTATGGATTCCAGTTTGCAAAGAGTCAAATAAAGTTCGTTCAGAGCCATCGATGTGTCTGCTTGGGGGGGAATATATACGGCTGTCATTATAATCGAAGAGAATTCCCTTGGTAGATAATGCGGTCGACATTTGATTGTGAGGAATTCTAAATCAGGTGAACAGAAGGACTTGAGTTCCTGTATGCTTTTGTGACCACACCACGTCTCGTTAGCCATAAGGCATACGCCCCGCCCCTCTTCTTACCAGAAAGATGTTTGTTTCTGTTGGCGCGATGCGTGGAGAAACCAGCTGGCTGCACCGACTCCGATAGCGTCTCTCCAGTGAGCCATGTTTCCGTGAAGCAAAGAACGTTACAGTCTCTGATGTCCCTCTGGAATGCTACCCTTGCTCGGATTTCATGAACCTTGTTGTCAAGAGACTGGACATTGGCGAGAAGTATACTGGGGAGTGGTGCACGATGTGCCCGTCTCCGGAGTCTGACCAGAAGACCGCTACGTTTCCCTCTTTTACAAAGTCATTTTTTTGGGTCGCCGGCTGGGATCCATTCCGTTGTCCTGGGTGAAAGGCAGAACACAGGATCCGCTTCGCAAAAGTCAACCATGTTGCTAGTTATGTAGTCAACCATGTTGCTAGTTATGTAGTCAACCATGTTGCTAGTTATGTAGTCAACCATGATGCTAGTTATGTAGTCAACCATGTTGCTAGTTATGTAGTCAACCATGATGCTAGTTATGTAGTCAACCACGTTGCTAGTTATGTAGTCAACCACGTTGCTAGTTATGTAGTCAACCATGCTGCTAGTTATGTAGTCAACCATGTTGCTAGTTATGTAGTCAACCATGCTGCTAGTTATGTAGTCAACCATGTTGCTAGTTATGTAGTCAACCATGATGCTAGTTATGTAGTCAACCACGTTGCTAGTTATGTAGTCAACCATGCTGCTAGTTATGTAGTCAACCATGTTGCTAGTTATGTAGTCAACCATGCTGCTAGTTATGTAGTCATCCATGTTGCTAGTTATGTAGTCAACCATGCAGACAGACAGACAGACAGACAGGCAGACAGGAACACATGGAGTCAATAGCTCTGATTTCCCCTGTCAGCTCTCTGGCAGGCACTGGTTTAAAGAGACATCAATCTGTGATGTCAGCAATTACCTAATGAACCGTCTCAGATGGATGGGCTCACTGGTCCGCTACACGCTGAAACTGTTTTAATGGACACACTAACCCTGTCTCCCTGCCTCTATTGGGATGTGACTAGGAGATGCTGCCTGGGCCTCGCTAACGTGTGTGTGACACGTGTATGTTTGTACGTCATCATCGTCTCCTGTGGAACAGCAAAGATGTGTGTTTCTCTGTGTGTGTGAGACTGCGTATATACGCAAGCGAGCATAATGTCTGCATCTGTGTGTGCTTATATATGCACGTGTGTGTGTATGTGTTAGGAATGCTCTAAGAAAAGCAGCACCAGGGTGGCTCTATCTCCACACCTCCACAGATGTCACAGCTCCCACAATGCATCTGTCTCTATGGCGACAGCAGCGGCGGTACAGCAGCGTGAGATGCAGTACAATCAGATTAGTTCCATTCCCTTTGATCGTCCCCTGAATGCCAGCGCATCCGTCACCTCTCACCAT
>NC_056440.1:72523173-72565673 GCF_018296145.1 Oncorhynchus tshawytscha | reverse complement strand
ATAACCTGAGAAAGTAGAGGTGACGGAGAGACAGGGGGAGGGAGAAAGAGAGAGAGAGATTGAGGACAGAGGAAAAGGAGGTTGGGGTGAGGGGGTTCTGTGTCACTTTATCAAATTTCTCCCTGGCACCTGGTAACAGGGGTGGAGGAAAGCAAAGCAAGGAGGGCAGCGTGTAAAGCTGAGTGAAAACACAGAACACAGCAGCGCTCTAATACCTTTCATAAAGAGAAAAGCCTCTTCCTCTTCCACCCATGATTAAATACAACCTGAGGGCCCAAAAAGTGGGCCCCATGTTGCAGGGGTCGGTGTGTGTGTGTGGCAGGTTGACAAGGGTAAAAGCAATTTGGGGAGAACTTGTTCTGTGAGTGAAGTGATGGGGGCATGCTAGGTCTGCACACCATCGCCTGGCCTAGCACACTGAAACACGCTGATGGGATGAAGCTAATGTACTATGCTGCCACACAGCCAAAATTAATGCTGTCATCAGCAGCTGAACAAGGAGACTTGACTTAAAGATGGGATTGGAGGGCAGCAGAGCGGAAAGGCCCCTAAAGCAGAGCTGACTGATTTAAAACCAAAACATCAGATATAGTGAGGCCTAACACAAGACATGACAGAAAAGCCAATGACACTAGAGTGTGTTACTGCAGCCCCTATGTCCCTGCTCATCCCTGAGAGAGACAGAGAGAGAGACAGAGAGAGAGAGAGAGAGAGAGAGAGAGAGAGAGAGAGAGAGAGAGAGAGAGAGAGAGAGAGAGAGAGAGAGAGAGAGAGAGAGAGAGAGAGAGACCGGCAGAGAGAGACCGGCAGAGAGGGGCCATCATCAGTGTGAGGGGATCCCTCTGTTCCCCTCCCTGATTTCATTGATCTAATAGAAGATAATGAGACAGACAGAAGAGCCGGCCCTGGCCCCTCTCTGGCACTAAGCAGGCCTCAGGCCCTCAGGGGCCCATCCACCCCTACCTCCACCCCACCTCAGCAGCCGTAGCAATAAGAATAAAGGCATAAACGAAGGAGTCTATTTGAGCTGAGAGTGATGGCCAGCTTGTTGCTTATCGCCAGCCAATAAATCTCCATGCAGAGAGAGGCGAGAGATGAGGAGCGCTTATCTCATCAGAGCACCACTGATGCCTCTCTGTCTGACGGAGCGATGCCACCACCGCCGAGCCACTCGCCGAACGCCACTCAGCGCCTGATTTATCACGACAAGGGAAAGGAGGGAAGGAGGGAGGAGAAGTTTTGTGGCGGAATAAAACAATAATGAGAGAGGAGGGGGAATGAAAAAATGAAATACAACAAAACATTGAAAAGCAGAAAGCAAAGAGGGTGGAGGGAGGGAGATAATGCAGAAATATAGAGAGCACGCAAACAGAAAGGTTTTAAGATTTTCCAGAGAAAACAAGGGAGGCTTTGGTGTGAGGCGACGCAATAAACTACAAATAAAAACAGCAGGACCTGCAGGGGCAAAAACTCTCTCTGGCGAGTTTGGGGCGGAAGGTAGTGAGGCAAATTGCGCTTGACAGGCGGATTGTGTGGATTGTGTGGGATTCAGCAGGTTTCCGGGGCTGGTACAGGAGGAGAGAGAAGGATGCAAGCCAGAAAACACATCTAACTGAAACAAGTACCCTGTGCCCCACTGTCTGCCTGGTTACTGGAACAGGTGAATACTGTACAGGGCTGGGCCATCATTAGAAGCTGTGTAGTTATCTCCACGACTCAGTACAGTGTGTAAGGAGTGTCCTATTGGGAGGCAGTGTGAGGCATCACATCTATGTCTGGGTCTGATGAATCAGTCTAATGCAGGGCACGGCCGGTCTTATCCAGTCGACGGCCAGGGAAACGTTCATACCACATCGAATCATATCTGAGAGCGGGGCTCGGGCACGTGGCAATCCAGGCCTAATACTGTGTTATTGCTGGGTGCTCAGCCCCCCTCTGCCCCCTCCTCACCCCCGCTCCTGTCTGTTTGTCCTGGGTTTGAGCACCAGATCCACCCATCCCCCCTCCACAGACACACAGTACCCGGGTCTGCCACGACCCAGCCACAGAGAGGCATCAAAGGTGGAAATTATCAGCGCTGTGACCCCTCTGCTTCAGCCACTGGTGATGAATAGCTGGCCCCAGTAACACAGGCAGATTACCCCCATAAGAGGTTTTTAGAGGGGCGGAGGGCAGGTTAGGAGGGGGTCTGATAAATGACAGGTTTATCTAACCGCTTTCTCCAGAGAGTCACCGTGGGGAGGAACAATAAAGAGGCTGGAGGGGGAGATGACTGACTGGGAGAATTATGTCAGAGCGATTGTCAATCATGGTGGTGGGCAGGCGATGGGTGGCGTTGAGCGGTGGAGGTGGTGGAGTGGCGGCCAGGCGCTGTGCTCTCCCCGCTCTCCTCTCTCATATGGTCGTCTGAATTAGTGTGGTGACGAGGGGGTGGGGGGACAGACGGGTATAATATTCTCATCACTCTTCACTCAGCTCGGCAGGCTGCGTCAATCGTCTACCCTGGCCCACGGCGGTGCTCAGCCCAGCCAGCCGCCACGCATCACACCCAGCAAATATTCCTTAACCACCATTTTTCATATTTCCCTGTATGCATAAGGAGATGAAAAATCATCCCATCATTTGTATTGTCTGACTGAGGTTATACACAAATATTAGTTTATCTACTCCACCTAAGATTGCCTCCCTAAGCAAGACGGATTGGTCTTTGAGAGTGGGCAATATTCCCAGGAACATATTCAGTCCATCTTTTATGTGCTGCAATTCAATTGTTCAGCTCCAGGTATGAGCTGCTGCCGTTTCAATTCAATTGTTCAGCTCCAGGTATGAGCCGCTGCAGTTTCAATTCAATGGTTCAGCTCCAGGTATGAGCTGCTGCCGTTTCAATTCAATTGTTCAGCTCCAGGTATGAGCTGCTGCAGTTTCAATTCAATTGTTCAGCTCCAGGTATGAGCTGCTGCAGTTTCAATTCAATGGTTCAGCTCCAGGTATGAGCTGCTGCAGTTTCAATTCAATTGTTCAGCTCCAGGTATGAGCTGCTGCCGTTTCAATTCAATGGTTCAGCTCCAGGTATGAGCTGCTGCCGTTTCAATTCAATGGTTCAGCTCCAGGTATGAGCTGCTGCCGTTTCAATTCAATTGTTCACCTCCAGGTATGAGCTGCTGCCGTTTCAATTCAATTGTTCAGCTCCAGGTATGAGCTGCTGCCGTTTCAATTCAATGGTTCAGCTCCAGGTATGAGCTGCTGCCGTTTCAATTCAATTGTTCAGCTCCAGGTATGAGCTGCTGCAGTTTCAATTCAATGATTCAGCTCCAGGTATGAGCTGCTGCAGTTTCAATTCAATTGTTCAGCTCCAGGTATGAGCTGCTGCCGTTTCAATTCAATGGTTCAGCTCCAGGTATGAGCTGCTGCCGTTTCAATTCAATGGTTCAGCTCCAGGTATGAGCTGCTGCCGTTTCAATTCAATTGTTCACCTCCAGGTATGAGCTGCTGCAGGTATGATCTGCTGCCGTTTCAATTCAATGGTTCAGCTCCAGGTATGAGCTGCTGCCGTTTCAATTCAATGGTTCAGCTCCAGGTATGAGCTGCTGCCGTTTCAATTCAATTGTTCAGCTCCAGGTATGAGCTGCTGCCGTTTCAATTCAATGGTTCAGCTCCAGGTATGAGCTGCTGCCGTTTCAATTCAATGGTTCAGCTCCAGGTATGAGCTGCTGCCGTTTCAATTCAATGGTTCAGCTCCAGGTATGAGCTGCTGCCGTTTCAATTCAATGGTTCAGCTCCAGGTATGAGCTGCTGCCGTTTCAATTCAATGGTTCAGCTCCAGGTATGATCTGCTGCCGTTTCAATTCAATGGTTCAGCTCCAGGTATGAGCTGCTGCCGTTTCAATTCAATGGTTCAGCTCCAGGTATGAGCTGCTGCCGTTTCAATTCAATGGTTCAGCTCCAGGTATGAGCTGCTACCGTTTGAAGAAGACAGGCTCGATAAAACTAAACACCCAATCGAGTCAGCGCTTCGCTTATTATCTGCAATACGCTTTAATTGCAAGACAATTTGCGGCGTGGCAAATGTATAGTCCTGAATGTGAAACCATCCCCCATGCAGAGCAAAAACAGCCCTGGCATCTAATCTTCATATTCATTCACTCTGCATTTATTGAACAATTATGGAAAATGGATATTAAAGCAAAACAAGTATAGGAACGAATGAGGAGAGAAAAACCAATAACACTCCAACTAAAGGGCTGCATGGATTTTTTTAGCTGCTCTGTGTCCCTCTCTCTTCAGATAAATAGAAAAAGGGAGCGCGGGTGAGAACAAAATAAATTGAGAGAGAAACAGAAAGGATGGAGAGAACAAGGAGGGGAAAGAGGAGTTCTAGGTCAGAAACCACTCTGTGATTATCCTCCACCCAGTCAAGTGTAAAAGTCATTAGACAATGCATAATGCCTTTAATCAAATCAATGACAGCAGTAACTCCAGACTGATAGCTCCCATCAAAACGTACACAAAGCATGGAGAATTTCTCATTTACTTATAAAAATAAGTGGCTTTGGATCAATATCATGGAGGAAAAAGTCAAGGGAAAACAATAGTGAAAGAGGGAAAGGAGAATAATGAAAGTAGCTCTCATCACTATTCTCATACTACTGTGACTAACATTGGTGGTTAGTAGTGATGATACTAATAAAAGATAACTGTAGAAATATATTGAATGTAAAATACACAATGGTGAAGATGAAGTCATATGACAATAGGATACATGAATAGATACAGTATACTGTAAAATGGGAGAGGTGGCCAACTGGCAGATGTAGAGTACATTAGGGCCTAACATAGGAGAGAACAACTCTTCATCCTTTCTTCCTCTTCACCCTCTCCTCTCCAGCAAGGTGCTGACAGACTGGGAAGCGGGTGGGCTGGGGTGTTTTGGGTAATTACATGGGGGGGGGGTTGCAGGGGTACAGATGTTGGGCTGCTGAGGACCCTTACCAGGACGATGCTGAGCAGTAGAGCACAAATAACCCTGCAGCTGCCTCCCTTCTCCTCTCCTCTCCTACCTCTAAGTACCCTTCTTTGTTAGGGTGTGGGCCTTCATTTTTTACTGGTGACAGCAATGTTACTTGAGTTATTTTGTGGCATCTGGTTCATGGTGGGGGGGGTGCATGTGAAAAAGAAAAACGCACACAGGACGCACTTTAATTAATTGCGAGGAGATTACATGGTCTTCCAACCGTGTCGTCTGTCATCAGAGCCCATTACACACTTCTATTAGATGTTTCTCCACAGTGTCAGCTGGCATTTGAAGGGGAATCTTGGTGGAGAATCAGCAAGCAAAGTGAAAGCCTTTAATGGGGACAGATACTTGAGTTAAGTTCATCAGAGCTGAGTGAGGCAGAAACTGAAACTCCACAATGCCACGGGCACAATTAGCAGGAAGTCATCTGTAAACAAATGAGCCTTGGTGGAGTGTAGAGCGAACGCAGCCCATTTCATGGTGTGTCAGTCACTCATGTCGGTGACACCGATGCCGGGGCCACCACTGTCCTCAGGGCTATTGTGGCTCTGTCTCATCCAGGGTCTAGACCAACTATTGGTCTTCATTTGAGCTGGAAAAGCTTTATTTTCATTGTGGAGCAATGAGGTGTCTTTGTATGAGTGCAGAGCGCGGCACAATCCATCTTCCACCAGTGGAGTTAACAGGACAGAAACCAATGCAGCCGCTACTCGGCGCAGGACATTACCAGTGTATGGTCTCATCATTCATCTGGCCTGTCATTAGACACTACTCACCACACCGCCTCGGAGAAAGAGAGAGATCAGGGAACCGCTACCTACGGGAGTCAACATGGTGTCACAGACAATACTGCCCCCTCTGAAACAACACACACTGTGTAACAGGAAGTATCATTTCCCTATCCACTGGTACTTAACTCCCTAAAAATCACTACCATCAAAGATGATCTATTATATTGACAAGATAGTCGAGTGGCTCGATCTAACAATCGAAATACATTTTGCCCTCAAAGATGGAAGGCAGGCGGGAGGAGGCAAGATCATGTGGGACCAGTCTAGCCAATGAGAGAGCAGATATGCGTGTGTTCTCTCTGCTTCTGCATGGCAAGCGATACTGGTGCATCAAGTCTGACACTAACAGGCTGCTGAACAGCTTCTATCCCCAAGTCATAAGACTGCTAAGTAGCTAACAAAACGGCTACATGGACTTGTATTTTATTTTTGCACTGTCTCTATGCACAATAACAGGACTCAGTCACGCACACTGACACTCCCACACACACACACACACACACACACACACACACACACACACCCACTCACTTCATTTTCTCACACACACATGACATACACATTTATACGGACTTTACACACACGCACATACAATTATCATATCATGTACACTGCTGCTACTCTGTTTATCATATATCCTGAATCCTAGTCACCGGAACATATTTACAAATCATTTGTAGACAGCAAATTGACAGCAAGAAGCCCAAACATATATAATATTTGACAAAAACATAATAATTTACAAATTTAGTCATTTAGCAGACACTCTCATCCAGAGCAACTTAGTGCATATATTTTTCATACTTTTTCGTACATATATCTCTCTATTATGTGTGGGAATATTTGAAACAGATTTCCAAAATGAAAATCACTTGGGCTGATTTGCTGGTGTTTTTATAGTACAAATAAAAATAGAACCTTTTGCTCATAAAACTTGCGGGGCATTTCACTGTGCACAATACATTAAAACTTGAACAGACAGGCATAAAAATGTGTTATTGTTGTTGTTCCTGAAATGCCACGTGCGTCCACTTATATAAGTGCATCTGTTACAACCTAATAATTACAAAACCTACAGTTGAAGTGGGAAGTTTACATACACTGAGGTTGGAGTCATTAAAACTTGTTTTTCAACCACTCCACACATTTCTTGTTAACAAACTATCGTTTTAGGACATCTACTTAGGACATCTACTTTGTGCATGACAAGTAATTTTCCTAACAATTGTTTACAGACAGATTATTTAACTTATAATTCACTATATCACAATTCCAGTGGGCCAGAAGTTTACATACACTAAGTTGACTGTGCCTTGAAACAGCTTAGACAATTCCAGAAAATTATGTCATGGCTTTAGAAGCTTCTGATGGGCTAATTGACAAAATTTGAGTCAATTGGAGGTGTACCTGTGGATGTATTTCAAGGCCTACCTTCAAACTCAGCGCCTCTTTGCTTGACATCATGGGAAAATCAAAAGAAATCAGCTAAGACCTCAGAAAAACAATTGTAGAACTCCACAAGTCTGGTTCATCCTTGGGAGAAATTTACAAATGCCTGAAGGCACCACGTTCATCTGTACAAACAATAGTACGCAAGTATAAACACCATGGGACCACGCAGCCATCATACCGCTCAGGAAGGAGACGTGTTCTGTCTCCTAGAGATGAACATACTTTGGTGCGAAAAGTGCAAATCAATCCCAGAACAAAAGCAAAGGACCTTGTGAAGATGCTGGAGGAAACAGGTACAAAAGTATCTATATCCACAGTAAAATGAGTCCTATATTGACAAAACCTGAATGGCCGCTCAGCAAGGAAGAAGCCACTGCTCCAAAACTGCCATAAACAAACCAGACTATGGTTTGCAACTGCACATGGGGACAAAGATCGTACTTTTTGGAGAAATGTCCTCTGGGGTCTGATGAAACAAAAATAGAACTGTTTGGCCATAATGACCATCGTTATGTTTGGAGGGAAAAGGGGGAGGCTTGCAAGCCGAAGAACACCATCCCAGTGGGTGGCAGCATCATGTTGTGGGGGTGCTTTGCTGCAGGAGGGACTGGTGCACTTCACCAAATAGATGGCATCATGAGGTAGGACAATTATGTGGATATATTGATATATCTTCCAAATGGACAATGACCCCAAACATACTTCCAAAGTTGTGGCAAAATGGCTTAAGGACAACACAGTCAGGGTATTGGAGTGGCCATCACAAAGTCCTGAACTCAATACTATAGAAAGTTTGTGGGCAGAACTGAAAAAGCTTGTGCGAGCAAGGAGGCCTACAGACCTGACTCAGTTACACCAGCTCTGTCAGGAGGAATGGGCCAAAATTCACCCAACTTATTGTGGGAAGCTTGTAGAAGGCTACCTGAAACGTTCGAGCCAAGTTAAACAATTTAAAGGCAATGCTACCAAATACGAATTGAGTGTATGTAAACATCTGACCTACTGGGAATGTGATGAAAGAAATACAAGCTGAAATAAATCATTATCTCTACTATTATTCTGAGATTTACATTCTTAAAATAAGGTGGAGATCCAAACTGACCTAATACAGGGAATTCTTACTAGGATTAAATGTCAGGAATTGTGTAAAACTGAGTTTGAATGTAGTTGGCTAACGTGTATGTAAACATCTGACTTCAACTGTATATTCGAATAAATAAGACTCACGTAGCAAATTATCAATTACATTTTTTGTTGAACAAATTCAACACTCATTGACCTCCATACTTCGTGGTCTTATTTTAATGGACAGATTTTGTGCAGAGTAAACTCTCTGGCTTTTCCTCTTACTCTCTGCTACCATAGAGAACACAGTGTTACAGACTGTACGGACAGTACGATATCATAATCAAAAACATGGTGTTAAAGACAATACTGCCCCCTTTGAAACATTCAACACACACATACAAGTCCACTACACTATCTGGGCCCGTGTTACAGGACGTATAATTCCACTATCTACTGGTGATACACTCCCTAAAAATCCCAAGTTACTATGTTAACACTGTCTGTAACAGTGTCTGTGTGTTCACCAGAGCATTCTGTCCCGTTCCCATGTCACCCACAGGACCACAGTGGAAGTGTGTGACAGACCATAGTGTATCTTTTACTTCCTGGTTCTTAACGGGTTCCTACCACCAAAGAGGGGAACGACGACAAATGGCTAATGGGCAACATTTGGGGAAGGATAAATAATACATTGTAATTCATACACAGCCTCATAACCTAGGGTCTAATTGGCCACACATACTGTTAAAACTAGGGAGGGCGATGGGAAACCGCTTCACTTAGGTAGGAGACATACATAACTTTACAACATCAGACAGCATTAAAAGTGGTAAGGGAGAGCGGTGAGGTCTGGTGAGCAGAGGCTGCTGGGAAGGAAGCCATGTCCCTGAGGGACCAGTATGTCTGCCACTCTCTCTCTCTCTCTCTCTTCCTCTTTCTCTCCATGCTCCTCTCTCTTTTCCCTCTCTTTCACTCTATTTTACCTCACTTTTCCCTCTCTCTGTCTCTCGCTCTGCCTCTCTCTTTCTCCTCCTTTCTCTCCTTCTCCCACCAGCAGGCATCACCAGGGACAGCTGCTCACCAGGCCCCCAGCCCGCCATCAGAGCCCCACCAGGCATCAGGACCCAGCCTAATTGGGCCATTCACCTCTCCGCCAGCAAGCAACTGCACATTCCTGTCTCTGCCACAACGACAATTAAAGAAATGTAAAAATCTGGCATAATAAAAGACAGCACAAACAAACAGGCAGCCCAGAGGACCCTGGTCCTGCGGCACGCTACCCTCTAGCTGTGACAGTGAGATAGTTGGTAGCACTGTTTAACACTGTTGCCGGGAACACTGCAGCTGACCACTGACAGGCAAACAGGAAGTAGTAGCAACACACAGGAAGTGACATCCCAAGGGCCTCTCTCTTTGATCTAGATCACTGCTCCTCCTTAACTTCTGAGTAGAATATTAACATAACTTGTACTAATGAGAACAACTAAGACACAGCGTTGGCTGTTCACAAGTGGCTGCTGCATTCAATTTGGTTGGTTGGTTAGCAACTGGAATAGGAATCGAGGACAAACAATCAATGCTTCATTATAATTCAACATTATAAAGTGGGTTGGTGGTTGTTTTCCTACCCCTGTCAGTTTATTGTGAGAGACTAATTTTGGCTGGTGTTTGTTATGCTATCTTTATTACAGGCTCATGTGTCCTCATTCTTCATTTCTGCCCCAGTTCTGTTTTTCTAGGCAAATGTTTATTTTTTTCATTTTTTTGTGTGTGTAAATTCTATTTTCTACTTCTTTCTGTATGTAGTGTAACTGCCTGGCATGGTGTGAGTGATTCTCCTCTACAGGCAGGGAAAGAGTTAAGTTAGATGACAAACCTCTGCATTGATGCTCTATCTGTAATATTCTATTTGATTGTCATGTCTTTCCCAGGGTCAGGGTGTATTGATGTCTGTTCACTCAACTGCTCTGCCTGACTCACAGTCAAACCTGCAATTACCACCGTGTGTATCTCTACCTTAAACATTTCTTAACAAGAACAATATGTCAATATGCCACAAACGCTTTCATTTGTGCTCTGAAATTAAACTAGCTGCTCCCAGCCATGTAGTAAATTACCCTGAGGAATGCTGCACTGGGCAGAAAAACACAAAAAACCACGCCTACAGCCCCTTTTCAAATGGAACTACAGTCATCATTTGTAACATTTTAGAAGACATTTATCATTGTTGAATCTAATATTTTGTCCCAATGATCCTATTTCACCTTGTATCTGATCTCAGTAAGTAATGTCAGAGATATGTCTGACTATAAGATATACTTTAAGTAGCTGACTTCTTCCCTAGAAATTATGTGGAGCAAAGGTGGTGCAAAAATAATGCTCTGACACAAGAAGCAGCTCAGGTCTGTGTCTCTCTGTCTGTTATCTGTGTCTGTGTATAAGGTCACTGACTATAAGGTGAGCAGTAGTGAAACACTATAAAATAATGGCAAAATAAAACAAGCTAGTGTGTGACAGACACAGACTGTCCACAAGGCCCTCAGCAGTGTGACCAGTGCCTTACAGGCAGAGACAGAGAGACAGAGGGAGAGGTTGGTGAACAGGCCCTAATGCCTGGCTCAGTGTTCCGCCTGCAGCAGCTGTCAACAGCATGACAGATCAGACGCACCTGACGACTATCTTAACAAGCATCTCTGAATCTTCATCAGAGCACTTATTGACTTGTGATTAATTCCCTCCAACGCTGCTGACAGACAAGAACTACATTCCAAATGGCACCCTATTTCCTATCTAGTGCACTACTTTTGACCAGGGCCCATAAGGAATAGGGTGCCATTTGGAACGAAACCAAGGTGCTTGATCTAGACACTTTTGCTCATTGCCTGGCTGACTGGCTGGCTGGCTGACTGGCTGGCTGACTGGCTGGCTGACTGGCTGGCTGGCTGGCTGACTGGCTGGCTGACTGGCTGGCTAGCTGGCTGACTGGCTGGCTGACTGGCTGGCTGGCTGGCTGGCTGGCTGGCTGACTGGCTGGCTGACTGGCTGGCTGACTGGCTGGCTGACTGGCTGGCCCCAAGCAAAAAAAAAAAAAGAAGAAAGGGGTAAAAAAGAAAGATGAGAAAAGAAAAGATGGTGACTGTAGTTTAACTGCTGGTAAAACAAACAGTATCGAGTGCAGTGCATTGTAAAAGAGAAGAAAAAAAGACAGTGGTGATCATTGACATACCTTTTATTCAACAAAGAAGAGAGAGAGAGAGAGAGAGAGAGAGAGAGACAGAAAGAGAGAGAGAGACAGAGCTAGAAGAGAAGAGTGACAGAAAAAGAGCGCAAGGCAAACTGAAAGACAATGGCAGGCATAACACAACGGGATTAGGGTATAGAGGAGAGAAAGAGAGAGCGAGAGAGAGAGAGCGATGATGAGAGATGGGGGATATGTTAATTAGGCAGCCAGAGGAGCAAAGTGAAGGAGACAAAGACACTCAGCTTTCTGACACTTTACGCATTAATTGCTAAAGTAAGAAATTAGCGCCAGGGCCTTCGTGCTTCCAGCGGAGGGGGGCTGGGGAGCCAATCCTAAGCAGAAAGACACGTGTGCCATCGGCAGAGAGATGTGCGACGAAACGACCACGGAGGAGTCAGTGAGAGTCAAGTTCATCTCCTGGGCCGCTGTGTCTTAGAGACTAGAGAGAGTGGGATGTGTACTCCCACAAGCCCCTGCTTCAAACACTGCACTCACAGGGCTGTCACAAGCCATCACGACAACAAGTCCAGGACCCCTCTATAAGACGAGAGTTTGTATAAACAGTCAGTAACATTACACAAGCATTCAGAAAATGCCAGTCAGTCCGTTCAAACATAATTGATGTGGTGAGCGAAAGATGGCATAAAGGAGAGGGCCACAAAGGAACAACAGAGAGAGGAAGAAGAAGAGGAATATACCCCAGGCACAGGTTATACAGTGTGTGTGTTTCAAACAGCAGCTCATAGCAGTTTAAATATCCCTATGATCTCCCTCAGTAGTTAGCGTATTAGTGCTCGTCACGGGGTTAGTACTCGCTAATCGTTTCCAGGTAGTGACGGGAGCGTTCTACTGAGACGGATGGGAGAGTATGGGAGTATTGCATGGCGGTAACTAACGGTCTCTATGGCTGAAATGGAGAGAGCAGGAATCAATGCCTGTCGGTCTATATCTCTACCTCCTGTCATCACTGATATCATAACAAAGTGCTAATTAACTTAGTGCAAGCCTTCAGCTTTAACCAGAGGGCTAATGTACCATAATCGTGTGTATGGGGGCCTGCCGGACAGCATTTACCTCCTCAGGACCAGTCTTTCCCAGTCAGTGTGTGGGTACCAAATGGCACCCTCTTCCCTATAAGTTATGTTGATTGATGAGCCCTGGTCAAAAGTAGTGCACTATAAAGGGAATAGGGTGCCATTTGGGACGTAGCCAAAGTTAATCGATGTGTAAACTGCAGCTGGGGTCACGGCGGACTGCTCTCCGTCTCAGTGACCTCTCGAAACCCCCGGTGAGGACCTTAATGGAGCCAAACTCCCCCACCAGAAATCAATACTCAAACTGGGCATGGGTCCTGATCGACCCCCCCAATGGGATCTGACAGGGGCTGGAGGGGCCAGGCTGAAACAACCAAATAAAACAAAAGGAGCTGCTAACAGCCACATCAACATAGATAGGCCTCCTTATACCATATGTTGTCATGGCCATATAAATAGTTTTATTTATTCTAGTAAATATATTTCTATGGTCTATCTATCAGAATATAGAGCACGAAGCAGTACATCAGTAATCCTAACTGCAGTGATTGACACCAAACAGCTTGTCAACTGATCTGATTTGCTGTTTTTTTTTACTACAGGAACTTACGGTACACCAAGTTAACTAATGTCCCAACATGGTGAGGAGTAAAGAACACATGTTTGCTGGGCTGATCTTGTCTGTAGAGTCTGTAGCCCGCTGAGGGAGGATGAGGACTCAGAACTAAGCTGGCTGCATTAATTCCTCTTCACCTCGAGAGGACCTGTTCAGAATCAGAATGATGTGGCTATTCTGTGATGTGTCCATTCTGTGATGTGTCCCATTAAGATTAATTCCTGCTTAATATTAATTGGTCGTCGGGCTGAGGCGGGCCCAGGGGATTGGCTCCCTTTGGTCAGACTCTCTGAAGACCTGAGACACCATTGGCTGGTTGGTGGGGTGCTTATGAGCTGCTGGGTTCTTTATCAGCCGGAACATTCCGCCAACATTCCCCCGGGGCCCTAAGCAATGCTGTAATTAACTCACACACAATCCATAATTGCCCTGCTTACAATTACTATAGAAGAGGCACACAGAGGAAGACGAAGAGAGAGAGAAGAGAGGGAAGATAAAAGAAAGAGAGAAACTAGAAAGTAAAAAAAATAAAATACAGGCTCCATAAAAAGGTGAAAAATTCATATGAAACTCATTCCCCAACTGCCTATCTTTCTCGCTCTCTTCTCTTTGCCTTAATAAGCTCTCAGGACTCTTTGGATTGGAGGGGGTAAACCCCAGCCATCACTTATTTATTTTTCCCAGATAGCCCTATTAATATCCCCCCGGTCTCAGGCGCTCCGGCAGGCAGGCAGAGAGAGGCGGCGTGCGATGTGGACTGGATCCACCGTCCCCTGGGCTCTGCTCGGAGGAAGAGCGCTAAATGACCCAAATAAAGGGTGCTTTTGAAGGCTGCGCGCGGAGAGGCGCCGGCACCATTAAAACTAAATGAAAAAAATGAAGTGTTCATTAGCCGTGCCGACAGCGCTCTAAACTCCCACAGATCAAGGGCCGTTACAGTTAATGCTGCTCTCTCTCTCTGTTTGTTTAGCTCTGCCAGTGGGCATGAAAAAAACTAAAGTGGGTTTTTTCTCTCCACACCCCTCCCCCACCTTTCTTTTTCTTCCTCCATCTCCTCTACTCTCTCCCCCAAGTTCTGTCTCTCTCTTTTTCTCTCCACCACCCCTTCTCTCTCTTCTCCCCTGGTGGGGACTGTCTCCAGCTGTGTCGTCCCAGTCGTTCTCTAAGCCATAGAAGAGGGGAGAGTGTAACAGAGTGTGTCAGAAGACAGGCAGGGGAGAGAATTGAGACGGCACGACACTGGAAGGTAGTGGAATAAAGAACCGTCACATGTGCCATTTTCCGCCCTGTGTGTGTGTGTGTGTGTGTGTGTGTGTGTGTGTGTGTGTGTGTGTGTGTGTGTGTGTGCGTGCGTGCGTGCGTGCGTGCGTGCGTGCGTGTGTGTGTGCGTGCGTGTGTGCGTGTGTGTGCGTCTGTGTGCATACCCTGTGTTCTGAGTCTGCCCGTGTGTGACTCTGTGGTGGAGCAGGAGTCACTGTGATGGGGAGACCAAACGGAGCTTTAAGTCCTGATTGCTTCACATTCTGAAGTTCTCTTAAAGTTTCCTTCCCTTTCATTACGTTCTTCATTTCATCCTCTTTAAACACACTGCCAGAGTAACTTTAGAAAGGCAAAAGGAGAAGCTGGGCTTCATTTGACAATTTTATTATAAGGTTTTGATTCTTTAATGAAAAAATTGTGCCAAAATTGGATAAAATATGAAGTAAACTATCCATTTATCTTCTTGAATATTTGAGTGTAATAGGCAGAGTTATTATGCTCATGACGCAGAACAGACCTTTACATTGACAGAGCTTTTTTTATGTCAAATACATGGGACTTCTCTTTCAGCAGTTTAAATGAAGCCTGAAAATCACTTGGCAGGCATTATTTTCTCATTAATCCACACTTAAGATTTTTTGATGAAATATTTAGAAAAATAAAAAAGTGTTATTTTCTTTTCATTCTTCAGTAATGCTATGCGTGAGAGCGAGAATAATGGCTCTCATTTAGGAGCTGAATTAAAAGAAAGAGCTGTGTGCAAGGAAAGTTGTGAAAACTGTAATATGCCACCTCATAACAACTGAATGTTTTTTCCCCCAACATCTAATTATTTTTCATAACCTCAAGCAGTGTAGCTGTAATATCACTGTGTTCTGTTCTGACCTGTCTGTCTATCCCTGACACCATCTTAATCCCTGTCCTACCCCCCTCGACACACACACGGGCACACACACACAAACACCCCCCCCCTTCTTGACACTCGACTTCTCCGAAAATTCAGTAGTTGAGCTGAATTACAGGAGTTACTACAAATGAAGTTTAACTCCAAGTTGCCGGGTTTGGTATGAAGATTGATGTTGGACACAGTACACTTCTGAAATCCGAGGCTGCAATTACAATCCAGTGTAATTATCTCTGCCCATTAATAGCAGCAGATAGCTTGTCACAATCAGGTCTGCACATAATTAATCACTAGTTACTTTCCTCCACCTCTCCCTCCATCTCTCTGCCCCTTCATCCACCCCCCGCTCTCCCTCCCTCCCTCCATCCTCTGTGGGCTGTGTTCAATGTAAAACAGGCTGGACAAGTCCCTGTGGTAGAACTAAATGTGCAACACTGTCAGGGCTTACAGTACAAAGTGAAAAGCCTTCCTTATTGACAACACATCACTGGCCAGTAATGGATGAGTTCACCATAATTGCTCAACCCTCAGCACACATACAGTATAAGTAGGCTTACACAAACCATACACAGTCCAACCCGAACACATCATTCCCTCCACACACACAAACACCAGTCCACCTCCTATGTGCCTATTGTCTTTTGTTCAAAACATTTTTTGTATCAAGGTTTTTTATGGATCAAAAACAGGCTTAGGTGGTGGGGGGGGGGGCGTGGCGAGGGGCGTGGCAATGGATGAAGCTAATTTCCTGCAATTCTATGCATTTTGCCATGGCTAGCGCTGTGTTCTTCTTATGCTCATACATTATCATTTAAATCAATATTTCTGAATTTATCATTTTTCTCTAGCTTTTATTTTAGTGATTCATAGTTCTCAAATATGTATTATTTAAAAAATATATATATTTTAGTTAACACTGAAAGCGTTCTTTACTTGAATATTACATTTTTAAAATCCAAAATGTTTGTTTTTTTGCCAAAAATAAATACAATAAATCAAGATATAGGTGGCCGGAAAAAATGCTGAGGCCAACCTCCCAAGACGACCTGCCCAGCACCGTACCTCCATTCATATCCTCACCTATCCCAACACACTGTATCTGCATCACTATCAAAACCTTCTTTCTCCTTCCTCCTCAATACCAAGTCAGAGTCCCTCTTCAACAAAGAAACTAACTCTAAACCCAAGGAGGCTGACGCCCAAACTTTCCCTCAGCTTATATAGCCTAAGACTTTCCCCACCAGTCTCCTCACCTTCCATCAATGCCAAGCAGATCCTGTGGAGCTGCTCCCAGTCAGTATGATTTATAGAAGTTATTATAGCCCATTACAGAACAAAAACAGGAGAACACAGACCCACTTCACAACAACAGAGCCAGGCCAGATAATAGGGACAGCCATAGGGACTCACATAACGTCAGTTGATGTCCGGCACGTCCCCCCTATCACCTATATAGTGCACACATTTTTTACCAGAGCCCTATGCTGGCACCGGTCAAAAGTAGTGCCAAGCATAGGGAATAGGGTGCCAGCATAGGGAATAGGGTGCCATTTCGGACACAACCATTGTCTTTAATCTAATTCTACACATGGTTTCGTTTCAATTGGAATCAAAAACCCCATGTTAACAAACCATAACAGATCTCACTAATCCGCCCGGCAACAAAGAGATGGATGCATACAACACTCCAGGAAAGAGAGACACGCAAAGTCCTCTCTTCTCCTCCTTTCCCCAAGAATCATCATCCATCGCTCATTTACATATAAAACGCTTGCTGGAAGGTAAGGGCATATATTAAATCCATTATTGTTTGTTGTTGTCGTAAATAACTTTACATAATTGTGTTTTGGCATTATGCAGAGAGAGAGATGCAGCTCTCCAGGAGCAACTTAGTGATGAATCCCTCAGCTGGTGCTGCTGGCCATCCAGACTGCTGCTTTATACTGATAATGAAGGATGAAACAAATGAGGACACGTCAACGACAACAGCGCGGGCAGAGACACTGCTTCTATGACTGTCAGACAACGTTGTTACTGTATGTGTGACCTTCTGGAGAGCAGCCACGTCCTCCATAAAACTACAGTTAGTACTGTAGTACTACAGTTACAACAGATTTCAGTCAACGTCACTCTGCTCTCCTCTGTCTTCTTTGACACACGTTCTCACTCAAACAAACAGCAATAATCACAACGGTGTAAGTAAGGTAACCAGTTCTAATATTCCATCGTTGAAACCTTTTATTTACAAGGAAGTCATTTCATCAAAGCAACAATAATCCTTCCAGCAAGGCTGTCAACACAGTTGTTCAAGCATGTCCACTTTCCATAGTACATGAACTATCTCTCAGTCCTCTGATGACAACCACATTACATCATGTTCACAATGATACATTTCCAACTCCTCAGATAAACATCAATAAGCTCCAAGCCACCGGGGCTTTGGGTGACGCCTTTCTCATGTCACCTGTCCTGTGATGGATGACTTGAAGTAGGCATCTTGCTCAATCAGACAAATGAATGACTTCTGAGGAATGAAGACCTATATGTTTGCAATGTGAATCAAAGGACTACACACACCAACCCCATAATCAGTCTGCTCCAGCTCTCAGGAACATGTAGAGGAAGGCTTTCCAAAACCACAGCCAGGGGAATTAGTTAGTACTAATGTGGCCTCTTTGCTACATCAAGCAGCATCAAGGTTAGTCACTGTATTAGTCCCAAATTGGACCCTATTCCCTATGTGGTGCACTACATTTGACCAGAGCCCTATGGGACCTGGTCAAAAGTAATGCACTACATAAGGAATAGGGTGCCATTTAGGACGCAGGCACTAACAACAGGCTCTGGTAATAAAGAGAGGAGAGGCATGTCAGTGCAGGAGATCTGATTTGCTTAATCTTCATATCCAACATCCAGCACAGAACAGCCCTAATGATGGGAACTCAGGTTAGTACATCTGTTATTCACAGACACCTCGGGCCAAATAGAGAGAGGGAAGGATCAAAACATATTTCATTATATTCTTTAAGGTGAGCCAGTTAAGGCAAGGTGAGACAGGTAAGACAAGGCAAGGTGAGACAGGTAAGACAAGGCAAGGTGAGACAGGTAAGACAAGGCAAGATGAGACAGGTAAGGGAAGGCAAGATGAGACAGGTAAGACATGGCAAGGTGAGACAAGGCAAGGCAAGGTGAGACAAGGCAAGGTGAGCCAAGTAAGGCAAGGTGAGCCAGGTAAGGCAAGGCAAGGTGAGCCAGGTAAGGCAAGGCAAGGTGAGACAGGTAAGACAAGGCAAGGTGAGACAGGTAAGGCAAGACAAGGTGAGCCGGGTAAGGCAAGGCAAGGTGAGCCAGGTAAGGCAAGGCAAGGTGAGACAAGGCAAGGTGAGCCAGGTAAGGCAAGGCAAGGTGAGCCAGGTAAGGCAAGGCAAGGTGAGACAGGTAAGACAAGGCAAGGTGAGCCAGGTAAGGCAAGGCAAGGTAAGCCAGGTAAGGCAAGGCAAGGTGAGACAGGTAAGGCAAGGCAAGGTGAGACAAGGCAAGATGAGACAGGTAAGGCAAGGCAAGGTGAGACAAGTAAGGCAAGGCAAGGTGAGACAGGTAAGGCAAGGCAAGGTGAGACAGGTAAGACAAGGCAAGGTGAGCCAGGTAAGGCAAGGCAAGGTAAGCCAGGTAAGGCAAGGCAAGGTGAGACAGGTAAGGCAAGGCAAGGTGAGACAAGGCAAGATGAGACAGGTAAGGCAAGGCAAGGTGAGACAAGTAAGGCAAGGCAAGGTGAGGCAGGTAAGGCAAGGCAAGGTGAGACAAGTAAGGCAAGGTGAGCCAGGTAAGGCAAGGCAAGGCGGGCCAGGTAAGACAAGGCAAGGTGAGACAAGGCAAGGTGAGACAGGTAAGACAAGGCAAGGTGAGACAGGTAAGACAAGGCAAGATGAGACAGGTAAGGCAAGGCAAGGTGAGACAAGTAAGGCAAGGCAAGGTGAGACAAGTAAGGCAAGGTGAGGCAGGTGTTACGTTCCCCAGTTTATGTGTTGTAGTTTGTGTATTTGCATGTGTTTATTTCAGGAAATGGCTTCCTGAAATCCCTCAAGCAGCTGATTGGTCGACTCCATGGCTAATTGGAGAGCTGACCCCGCCCCCTCGTCAAGACGCAGCTGTCTCCAATTACCCATTCCTTCTGACGCTATATAAAAGCCAGTGTTCTGTTCAGGAAGAGATCTTTTTTGTAGAGGATTTTGCTGGAGGTAGATTTGCTAGAGAGATTTGCTGGGAGGTCATTGTAGAGATTTTGCTAGAGAGAGATTTTGCTAGAGGTTGATTTTGCTGGGAGTTCATTGCTGAGAGTTGGTATGTTTTTTGAGTTTGTTGCTCAGATATAACTTATTTGATGTCCTTTGTCTCTTAGTTTGTTTGTGAAATTGTTTAATATTCTGTTTCATTTGTTCCCAGGGGGGAAGGGGAAGGCACCTAGGGAGTGCTTAGGCAAGAGGCCCGCGGGCATACATATACCCGTAGCATATTCGCTGTCTAGGCACACTAGGTAAGACCTGGGCGGACCACCCCTTGTATTTTGGTTAGGGCACCAGGTGGTGCTAAATTAGGTAAGTAGTGGGTAGGCAGGTAAGATAGGAGAGGGGGGCTTTGAGATTTACTTTCTTTGCTTTGGTTCCGTCCAGCCCCTTTTCCCCATATTACCGTGTAAAGGAATAAAGTCCTTGTAAACGGTACCACATTCTGCTTGTTGTCATTTTTACTCGCACCTACAGTCCATACCTTTTTCGCTTCACAGAGAGTTTAGTTGTAGCAGGGTGTTGCGTTCCCTCTTCATAGAGGCGTGCGTAACACCAGGTAAGGCAAGGCAAGGCGGGCCAGGTAAGACAAGACAAGGCAAGGTGAGACAGGTAAGACAAGGCAAGGTGAGACAGGTAAGACAAGGCAAGGTGAGCCAGATAAGGCGAGCCAGGAAAGGCAAGGTGAGCCAAGGCAAGGTGAGCCAAGGCAAGGTGAGCCAGGTAAGGAAAGGCAAGGTGAGCCAAGGCAAGGTGAGCCAGGTAAGACAAGGCAAGGTGAGCCAGGTAAGGAAAGGCAAGGTGAGACAAGGCAAGGTGAGCCAGGTAAGACAAGGCAAGGTGAGCCAGGTAAGGAAAGGCAAGGTGAGCCAGGTAAGGCAAGGCAAGGTGAGCCAGGTAAGGAAAGGCAAGGTGAGCCAGGTAAGGCAAGGTGAGACAAGGCAAGGTGAGCCAGGTAAGGAAAGGCAAGGTGAGACAAGGCAAGGCAAGGTGAGACAAGGCAAGGTGAGACAGGTAAGGCAAGGCAAGGTGAGCCAGGTAAAGCAAGGCAAGGTGAGGCAAGTAAGGCAAGGCGAGCCAGGTAATGCAAGGCAAGGTGAGCCACGTAAGGCAAGTAAGGCAAGGCAAGGTGAGCCAGGTAAGGCAAGGCAAGGTGAGCCAGGTAAGCCAAGGCAAGGTGAGCCAGGCAAGGCAAGGTGAGCCAGGTAAGACAAGGCAAGGTGAGCCAGGTAAGGCAAGGTGAGCCAGTTAAGGCAAGGCGAGCCAGTTAAGGCAAGGCAAGGCGAGCCAGGTAAGACAAGGCGAGCCAGGTGAGGCAAGTAAGGCAAGGCAGCCAGGCAAGGCAAGGCAGGCAAGGCAAGGCAAGCCAGGCAAGGCAAGGCGAGCCAGGCAAGGCAAGGCGAGCCAGGTAAGGCAAGGCAAGGCGAGCCAGGTAAGGCAAGGCAAGGTGAGCCAGGCAAGGCAAGGTGAGCAAGGTAAGTTAAGGCAAGGTGAGCCAGGTAAGGCAAGGTGAAACAGGTAAGGCAAGGTGAGGCAGGTAAGGCAAGGTTGATTACTATCTGAGACAGACACAGTAACTCACCCACCTCACTGACTTGCTGGGGCCTTTCTCAAGCCCCAGAGCCCCCAGGGGTTCTACTGTACAGCACACCTGTGTAGGACTGGGAGAGAACACCTCCACCATCAACCACCCTGGGCCACTCCCTTTCAGCACCCTGCCACCTAGTGGTACATAACGGTGTTACATATTCCGTGTTCTGACAGTGAGACTTTACTAACTAACCCATCCAGCTATGTTTCTGTTTGACTGCACATACAAAAGCCTCAGTGAGTTCTTTTATCATCCAGCCACATTCAGCTCAGTCCCATTCACAGATGTGAGTCTCAGTGTGTCTCACATATCATGTGTGTGCAGCCATGTCAGCGGCACCCACACATTAGCATGTTGTCATCATGAGTGTGTGGTGTGTGTGTGTGTGTTGTGTAAACTGTGGTGCAGGGTAGCGGTAATGAGGACTGATGGCTTTATGCTGCTGTATATTCCAGGAGGATGTCTTCTGACAGCTTCGGGAGACGATAAAGTAATAACTAATAATGTGCAAATAACGCTGTGTGCTGTATGACAACTGTGCCAAAGCACGCAGGGACTGGAGTGTGTGTGTCTGTGAGAGACAGAGAGAGGGGGAGTGACAGAGGAGGGGGTGAGAGAGCAGAGGGGGGCTTCCTTCCTTTCAAGTTTCAAACACAACCTGCGGTGAACGCTTCAGTCCTAATTCACCACCTCCAATAAACACACACGCAGAAAGAGAATGTATAAAGTGTTAAACAATCACTAACTTTGAAAAAAGAAGAGGTAGCCAAGCCTGGCTTCTCTCTTTCTACCATCAAAACCAGAAACTGAAATGGGAATAAGGAGTGCCATGCCAGCAGGTACAGTACAGTAGCAGTGTAGGTGAAGCACTAAGGAGGGGACACAGAGGAGAAGCCTCCTTCTCTGCAGACCTCAGTGATCCTTCTTCAGGTTCTTCAACAGGGAGTCTCCTCTATAAATCATATGACTGCAGCAGGGAGACAGAGGAGAGTCTCACACTGGCAGAAGGATCACTATGCATACACTACAGTGATCTACTGTTCTCTACTGTCTCTACTGTGGATCAGGACTCAAAGCCGCTGACTCCTGACAGGGTCTTTGACTGGTGAGAGCATAACATTCCCATAGAAAAGCTAGAGACAGCAGAGCCCAGTGTAACTACAGCAGAACCCAGTGTAACTACAGCAGAGCCCAGTGTAACTACAGCAGAACCCAGTGTAACTACTGTACAGCAGAGCCCAGTGTAGCTACAGCAGAACCCAGTGTAACTACTGTACAGCAGAGCCCAGTGTAACTACAGCAGAGCCCAGTGTAGCTACAGCAGAGCCCAGTGTAACTACTGAAGGCACGAACCACTGCTTTTAATCAGGGCAAGGTGTCTGGTAACATGACTGAATACAAACAGTGCAGCTATTCCCTCCGCAAGGCTATCAAACAAGCTAAGCGCCAGTACAGAGACAAAGTAGAATCTCAATTCAACGGCTCAGACACAAGAGGCATGTGGCAGGGTCTACAGTCAATCACGGACTACAGGAAGAAACCCAGCCCAGTCACGGACCAGGATGTCTTGCTCCCAGGCAGACTAAATAACTTTTTGCCCGCTTTGAGGACAATACAGTGCCACTGACACGGCCTGCAACGAAAACATGCGGTCTCTCCTTCACTGCAGCCGAAGTGAGTAAGACATTTAAACGTGTTAACCCTCGCAAGGCTGCAGGCCCAGACGGCATCCCCAGCCGCGCCCTCAGAGCATGCGCAGACCAGCTGGCCGGTGTGTTTACGGACATATTCAATCAATCCCTATACCAGTCTGCTGTTCCCACATGCTTCAAGAGGGCCACCATTGTTCCTGTTCCCAAGAAAGCTAAGGTAACTGAGCTAAACGACTACCGCCCGTAGCACTCACATCTGTCATCATGAAGTGCTTTGAGAGACTAGTCAAGGACCATATCACCTCCACCCTACCTGACACCCTTGACCCACTCCAATTTGCTTACCGCCCAAATAGGTCCACAGACGATGCAATCTCAACCACACTGCCCTAACCCATCTGGACAAGAGGAATACCTATGTGAGAATGCTGTTCATCGACTACAGCTCAGCATTCAACACCATATTACCCTCCAAGCTCGTCATCAAGCTCGAGACCCTGGGTCTCGACCCCGCCCTGTGCAACTGGGTTCTGGACTTCCTGACGGGCCGCCCCCAGGTGGTGAGGGTAGGCAAAAACATCTCCTCCCCGCTGATCCTCAACACTGGGGCCCCACAAGGGTGCGTTCTGAGCCCTCTCCTGTACTCCCTGTTGGCCATGCACGCCTCCAACTCAATCATCAAGTTTGCGGACGACACAACAGTGGTAGGCTTGATTACCAACAACGACGAGACGGCCTACAGGCAGGAGGTGAGGGCCCTCGGAGTGTGGTGTCAGGAAAATAACCTCACACTCAACGTCAACAAAACTAAGGAGATGATTGTGGACTTCAGGAAACAGCAGAGGGAACACCCCCCCATCCACATCGATGGAACAGTAGTGGAGAGGGTAGCAAGTTTTAAGTTCCTCGGCATACACATCACAGACAAACTGAATTGGTCCACTCACACAGACAGCATCGTGAGGAAGGCGCAGCAGCGCCTCTTCAACCTCAGGAGGCTGAAGAAATTCGGCTTGTCACCAAAAGCACTCACAAACTTCTACAGATGCACAATCGAGAGCATCCTGGCGGGCTGTATCACCGCCTGGTATGGCAACTGCACCGCCCTCAACCGTAAGGCTCTCCAGAGGGTAGTGAGGTCTGCACAACGCATCACCGGGGCAAACTACCTGCCCTCCAGGACACCTACACCACCCGATGCTACAGGAAGGCCATAAAGATCATCAAGGACATCAACCACCCGAGCCACTGCCTGTTCACCCCGCTGTCATCCAGAAGGCGAGGTCAGTACAGGTGCATCAAAGCTGGGACCGAGAGACTGAAAAACAGCTTCTATCTCAAGGCCATCAGACTGTTAAACAGCCACCACTAACATTGAGTGGCTACTGCCAACACACTGTCAATGACACTGACTCTACTCCAGCCACTTTAATAATGGGAATTGATGGGAAATGATGTAAATATATCACTAGCCACTTTAAACAATGCTACCTTATATAATGTTACTTACCCTACATTATTCATCTCATATGCATACGTAGATACTGTACTCTATATCATCGACTGCATCCTTATGTAATACATGTATCACTAGCCACTTTAACTATGCCACTTGGTTTACATACTCATCTCATATGTATATACTGTACTCGATATCATCTACTGTATCTTGCCTATGCTGCTCTGTACCATCACTCATTCATATATCCTTATGTACATATTCTTTATCCCCTTACACTGTGTATAAGACAGTAGTTTTTTTGGAATTGTTAGTTAGATTACTTGTTCGTTATTACTCGTTATTACTGCATTGTCGGAACTAGAAGCACAAGCATTTCGCTACACTCGCATTAACATCTGCTAACCATGTGTATGTGACAAATAAAATTTGATTTGATTTGATTTGTACAGCAGAGCCCAATGTAACTTCAGCAGAGCCCAGTGTAACTACAGCAGAGCCCAGTGTAACTACTGTACAGCAGAGCCCAGTGTAACTACAGCAGAGCCCAGTGTAACTACTGTACAGCAGAGCCCAGTGTAACTACAGCAGAGCCCAGTGTAACTACAGCAGAGCCCAGTGTAACTACAGCAGAGCCCAGTGTAGCTACAGCAGAGACCAGTGTAACTACAGCAGAACCCAGTGTAACTACAGCAGAGCCCAATGTAAGTACAGCAGAACCCTGTGTAACTACAGCAGAGCCCAGTGTAACTAGTGTACAGCAGAGCCCAGTGTAACTACAGCAGAGCCCAGTGTAACTACAGCAGAGCCCAGTGTAACTACTGTACAGCAGAACCCAGTGTAACTACAGCAGAGCCCAGTGTAACTACAGCAGAGCCCAGTGTAGCTACAGCAGAGCCCAGTGTAACTACTGTACAGCAAAGCCCAGTGTAACTACAGCAGAGCCCAGTGTAACTACAGCAGAGCCCAGTGTAACTACAGCAGAGCCCAGTGTAACTACTGTACAGCAGAACCCAGTGTAGCTACAGCAGAGCTCAGTGTAACTACTATACAGCAAAGCCCAGTGTAACTACAGCAGAGCCCAGTAGAACTACTGTACAGCAGAGCCCAGTGTAACTACAGCAGAGCCCAGTGGATCTACAGCAGAGCCCAGTGTAGCTACAGCAGAGCCCAGTGTAGCTACAGCAGAGCCCAATGTAACTGCAGCAGAGCCCAGTGTAGCTACAGCAGAGCCCACTGTAGCTACAGTAGAGCCCAGTGTAGCTATAGCAGAGCCCAGTGTAACTACAGCTGAGCCCAGTGTAACTACAGCAGAGCCCAGTGTAGCTACAGCAGGGCCCAGTGTAACTACAGCAGAGCCCAGTGTAATTATAGCAGAGCCCAGTGTAAATACAGCAGAGCCCAGTGTAACTACAGCAGAGCCCAGTGTAACTATAGCTGAGCCCAGTGTAGCTACAGCTGAGCCCAGTGTAGCTACAGCAGAGCCCAGTGTAACTATAGCAGAGCCCAGTGTAACTATAGCAGAGCCCAGTGTAACTACAGCTGAGCCCAGTGTAGCTACAGCTGAGCCCAGTGTAACTACAGCAGAGCCCAGTATAACTACAGCAGAGCCCAGTGTAACTACAGCTGAGCCCAGTGTAACTATAGCAGAGCCCAGTGTAACTATAGCAGAGCCCAGTGTAACTACAGCTGAGCCCAGTGTAGCTACAGCTGAGCCCAGTGTAACTACAGCAGAGCCCAGTATAACTACAGCAGAGCCCAGTGTAACTACAGCTGAGCCCAGTGTAGCTAGAGGAGATGTTTGAGTGTTGGAGTATGCCCCGGGCTGTCGTTTTCTATGAAGGTATCGTTACTTTAACTCAAGTATGACTTTTGGGTACTTTTTCCACCACTGTCATGACAATTTAGGAAGACAAAATTCCTGACGTTTCGCACAATTCGTGCTTCTTCAGTCTCAGTCTTCTTCAGTTAGATAGATAACACCAGGAATTAATGCTGTTCTATCCAGTCTAGTCTACGAAGAAACCAACCACACCCTTCATATGCTGACACTGTAAACCCCTAGAACACCCTAATCCCCGAATATTGATTCTTGTCTGACTATCATGATCTGCACACACTCTCAGTCTAGATTGAGCCCTGAGTGTTAATCTATGTATTTACACATCCACATAGCGCACTTCACAATCATTTTTTCTATTTTCTCTCTGGATTGTTGGGAAGGGCTCGTAAGTAAGCATTTCAATGTTAGTCTACACCTGTTGTTTACCAAACATGTGACTTGATTTAATTAACTATAGTTGTGAGGGAGATGAGATGTGACAGGAAAGGAGGAGAAAGACAGAGAGAGTGAGAGATGATGAGAGAGAGTTACAGAGAAGGATAAAGACAGAGATAGAGTGAGAGATGATGAGAGAGAGTTACAGAGACAGAGAAGGAGAAAGACAGAGAGAGAGAGAGAGATGATGAGAGAGAGAGTTACAGAGACAGAGAAGGAGAAAGACAGAGAGAGAGAGATGATGAGAGAGAGTAACAGAGACAGAGAAGGAGAAAGACAGAGAGAGATGATGAGAGAGAGTTACAGAGACAGAGGAGGAGAAAGACAGAGAGAGAGAGATGAGAGAGAGAGAGAGAGCGAGACAGAGGGAGAAAGACAGAGATAGAGAGAGAGATGATGAGAGAGTTACAGAGACAGAGAAGGAGAAAGAGAGAGAGAGAGAGATGATGAGAGAGAGAGTTACAGAGACAGAGAAGGAGAGAGAGAGATGATGAGAGAGAGAGTTACAGAGACAGAGAAGGAGAAAGACAGAGAGAGAGATGATGAGAGAGAGTTACAGAGACAGAGAAGGAGAAAGACAGAGAGAGAGATGATGAGAGAGAGTTACAGAGACAGAGGAGGAGAAAGACAGAGAGAGAGATGATGAGAGAGAGAGAGAGAAGGAGAAAGACAGAGAGATAGAGATAGAGATGATGAGAGAGAGTTACAGAGACAGAGGAGGAGAAAGACACAGAGAGAGATGATGAGAGAGAGTTACAGAGACAGAGAAGGAGAAAGACAGAGAGAGAGATGATGAGAGAGAGTTACAGAGACAGAGAAGGAGAAAGACAGAGAGAGAGAGAGAGATGATGAGAGAGAGTTACAGAGACAGAGGAGGAGAAAGACAGAGAGAGAGATGATGAGAGAGAGTTACAGAGACAGAGAAGGAGAAAGACAGAGAGAGAGATGATGAGAGAGAGTTACAGAGACAGAGAAGGAGAAAGACAGAGAGAGAGAGAGAGATGATGAGAGAGAGTTACAGAGACAGAGGAGGAGAAAGACAGAGAGAGAGAGATGATGAGAGAGAGTTACAGAGACAGAGAAGGAGAAAGACAGAGAGAGAGAGATGATGAGAGAGAGTTACAGACACAGAGGAGGAGAAAGACAGAGAGAGAGAGAGATGATGAGAGAGAGTTACAGACACAGAGGAGGAGAAAGACAGAGACAGAGAGAGAGAGATGATGAGAGAGAGTTACAGAGACAGAGGAGGAGAAAGACAGACAGAGAGGAGAAAGACAGAGAGAGATGATGAGAGAGAGTTACAGAGACAGAGACAGAGAGGGAGAAAGAGAGAGAGAGATGAGAGAGAGATGATGAGAGAGAGAGTTACAGAGACAGAGACAGAGACAGAGACAGAGGAGGAGAAAGACAGAGAGAGAGAGATGATGAGAGAGAGTTACAGAGACAGAGGAGGAGAAAGACAGAGAGAGAGAGATGATGAGAGAGAGTTACAGAGACAGAGGAGGAGAAAGACAGAGAGAGAGAGATGATGAGAGAGAGTTACAGAGACAGAGAAGGAGAAAGACAGAGAGAGATGATGAGAGAGAGTTACAGAGACAGAGGAGGAGAAAGACAGAGAGAGATGATGAGAGAGAGTTACAGAGACAGAGGAGGAGAAAGACAGAGAGAGAGAGATGATGAGAGAGAGTTACAGAGACAGAGGAGGAGAAAGACAGACAGAGAGAGATGATGAGAGAGAGAGTTACAGAGACAGAGAAGGAGAAAGACAGAGAGAGAGAGATGATGAGAGAGAGAGTTACAGAGACAGAGAAGGAGAAAGACAGAGAGAGAGAGAGAGAGTTACAGAGACAGAGAAGGAGAAAGACAGAGAGAGAGAGATGATGAGAGAGAGTTACAGAGACAGAGAAGGAGAAAGACAGAGAGAGAGAGATGATGAGAGAGAGAGTTACAGAGACAGAGAAGGAGAAAGACAGAGAGAGAGATGATGAGAGAGAGAGTTACAGAGACAGAGAAGGAGAAAGAAAGACAGAGAGAGAGAGATGATGAGAGAGAGTTACAGAGACAGAGAAGGAGAAAGACAGAGAGAGAGAGATGAGAGAGAGAGTTACAGAGACAGAGAAGGAGAAAGACATAGAGAGAGAGATGATGAGAGAGAGTTACAGAGACAGAGAGAGAGAGAGAAAGAGAGAGAGAGATGATGAGAGAGAGAGTTACAGAGACAGAGAAGGAGAAAGACAGAGAGAGAGATGATGAGAGAGAGTTACAGAGACAGAGAAGGAGAAAGACAGAGAGAGAGAGATGATGAGAGAGAGTTACAGAGACAGAGAAGGAGAAAGACAGAGAGAGAGAGAGAGAGAGAGAGAGAGAGATGATGAGAGAGAGAGTTACAGAGACAGAGAAGGAGAAAGACAGAGAGAGAGAGATGATGAGAGAGAGTTACAGAGACAGAGGAGGAGAAAGACAGAGAGAGAGAGAGAGAGAGAGAGAGTTACAGAGACAGAGAGAGAGAGAGATGATGATGAGAGAGAGTTACAGAGACAGAGACAGAGGAGGAGAGAAAGACAGAGAGAGAGAGATGATGAGAGAGAGTTACAGAGACAGAGAAGGAGAAAGACAGAGAGAGAGAGATGATGAGAGAGAGTTACAGAGACAGAGAAGGAGAAAGACAGAGAGAGAGAGATGATGAGAGAGAGTTACAGAGACAGAGAAGGAGAGAGACAGACAAAAAGAGGAAAAGAGGTAAGGCACATGTTAGGTCTGGTGGCAGTGGAGCGGCAATAGGAGGACAGATCTGTCTGCTTCCTCTGTGTGATTGGTTCTCTCATTAGATGCCAGGCCCTGTAACTGGAGCGAGGCCTAATGCTTTGCTGTGTTTAGATAAGCACACAAACCATTCGGCCATAATAGCAACCTTTTCAAAAACAAACCCCAAAATGAAAGGAGGCCAGCCATGGAAAAGCCGGCTGCAGATTATTTTGAGAAGGGAGAACGACACGACCATGAAAAATCGTAAACTGTATCTGAAAATAAACCCAGGCGTGCTGTGTGCAGTGCACCACCACCTACCCAAATGCCCTCCTGTCACCAGCCCCCTCTACTCTCCTCTCTTGTCCCCACTTCTTTCCTTTCTTCTCACCTTTCCCTCACTTTTGTTTCCCTGCTCTCTTCCTCCTTCACATCTCATATATTTCTCCTCTTCCTCCTCTCTTCTCCTCCTCTTCCTCTTTCTACACCTCACCTTCACCTTCCCAGCATAGACGTGTCAGAGAGTTCAACTCACACAAACCAGGCCCTCATTCCACACTGATGCAGTCACATGATAAGCTGCTCTACCTGTCACTTATCAGTAATTTACTGCTACTCTTTCCCTCACAAAATGAGCCTCTCCCCCTGCAGCCCTTCCACCTACACAGAAGAAAGCAAAGCACATCATCTCCCTGTTCTCTCTGACACAAGATTAGAAAATGTACTGGCATCAACAACAAGCATTACCTGGGAGTTTTTTCAGCAGATCTCAGAGAGAACCGAGACAGAAGTGAAGAAGAGTAACAGGGGTCTACAGAGAGAGGAAGAAGGGTCCTGCTCTAACTCGCTCCAGTCACTAAAGTGGAAGCCTGTGTATTCTAAATCGGAGCCCAAATCACATAATTGGCTGCCACTGGCGGACATGTTTAGTTCCATGACCAATGGTTTAGTTGCAGGTTGTGTGAAGAAGTGGAACCAGGTTTTGGGGGTCAGGGGAACAAGGTGTGGACCTGTCCCTGAGGTTGATGCGCCTTGCTCGGGGGGACAGGCCGTCAGAGTCCTGGTCCACCCTGCTCAGAGCAGCCGGGCCTCTGGGGTCCGCCTGACAGTGACAGCTCCCAAGCCACGCCTGGCCCCGTAGTGCATAGGTAACATTGCCTCGGGGCAGGGAGAGAGGAACGCACTGGGACACCTGCAGCTGCAACTGTAATTTGTCTTATCTCATGTTCAGGGTGTTTTATGAGAGGCAGAAGACAAGGTGAAACAGCGAGCAAAACAAGCACATGTCCCATTCAGGAAATCCTCTCTCTCTGTATGGGTTGTCTCTGTGCTCGACTCATTTCTCAAACAAGTACTGGTGGAAAAAGACTGACACAAGGAATGCTCGTAATCAATGACCTTTTTGTAACCTTTATGGCTGAAACTAACCAACAACACCGCACAGCTTCCTGAGAGGATCCAAACTAGTATATTACTGGGCAAGTGGGACCCAAAGTTTAGTAAAAGTAGTTTTCCGTTGTTATGTGACAGTGTGTGAGGTTGAGAACAACACAGGGCTGATTTGTGTGTGATGGCTGGGGGTAACTCATGTTCCCCTCCCTTCCCATACTATATCTCATCCAGGGGTATTAGACAGGGACACTACCAGGGGCAGAGACAACACAGATGCTTCCTTCCTTCAGAGAAGCCTTCATCAGTCCCCTACCCGCCCTCTGCCTGCCTGTAGCAGATTTCCCCTGCCTCATTCTCAGCAATCAGCCCAGTTAGGTTCTGCCCATCCAGCCCAAATCCCTTCATGGTTATCAGAACTGAGCTGGGGCTGCTGGGGGCAAGGCTTTTCACTCACACAGGGACTGGGTGGGACTCTCTCATAAGGGATTGTGAAAGGCCGTGACACACGCTTATCCACACCCCAGTGCCCCCCAACAAAAATATATATACAGTATCTAAACTAAATAATAAAGGCAGCCCAAACCGCCTTGTCTAGTGTACACACGCGTGCGTGCACACACACACACACACACACACACACACACACACACACACACACCACACACACACACACACAGAGCACACACACACATATCCACACACACACACACACACACACACACACACACACACACACACACACACACACACACACACACCAGAGCCAAGTTGATATCCACCGTGCCGGATGAGGCCTTTCTACATTATTCAGACGCTATAAGACATTACTTTGGTGTTGGGGACTGCATTGAAGTTCAGATCTGCCACAACTCCAGGCAAAATGACAACTCTTAGGTCACAGACTCAAAGCTCTGGTTAGTCTGTTTGCAGGATCTCTAAACAAAGACATTTCAGTAACACTCCCTCAGTTATTTCTACTTTCAGAGGTTGAGCTTAGTAAATCATATCAAGTCTAGACTGTTTTCTTGACATCTCTAATTGATCATAATAGGAAGCAGTCTTCTCTGTCTCTGGTCAGGTCCAACCTAGCGTGAATCATACCATCCTACCATGCATCTCAACGTAACGCAAAGCAAACAGAATGAACGTTAGAAAAACACCATTATAGTTTTTATCCAGGCGCCTTTGGTTTCTGCCGCTGAATTGGGCTGGGAAAATAGACGTTCAAATGGAACTCTAAATCAGGTTTGTCCCAGCTGTCATCTTTTCTACAGTATGTGATGTGTGTGTAAGCAGAGAGTAACTCAAGCCTCTGCATTTCACTCTGGAATGGTTTAGGTTAGAGTGACGGAGGGGGGAAACCTACAGAGAATAACATTGGCTAGAAGTTACCCATGAGAAACAACAGATTGATGCCTCACATACGCAGAGTGAAAACATGTCCGAGTGGAGTGCCCTCATATGCCAGCGGTTGAATAACAGAAGGGCACGGGATGATTGAAGGGGTCAACTAATTTTCCCCCTCAATCTGCATCTCGATCCAGTGGTTTTCTTCAGATACCATGTTTGGAAAATACATTCCCCAGAATGCCCCTCTAGAAACCCTGCAAAATCAAAGCAAGCATTGGTATCGTGATGGCGTGAACACAAGTCAATTATCTGAAGTTTAGGGTTTTTAGTTTCCAAGGTCTACTGTTTATGACAATTTCTATCACAAATAAGACAGAAAATAGGAGTATAAAAAAGAGAAATGCATGAATTAAAAACAATTACTTTGGTTTTGGTTCTTAACTCAAACCTCTAACACAAACAGTGACACACAGTGACACACAGTGACACACAGTGACACACAGTGACACACAGCACATAACTACAGCTGAACAAAGACAGACAAGGTGGAGGCTAAAGTCTTTGGGAGGGAATTAAGAGAAAGTGATTTAACATAGACACATCTTTCCTTCTGTAAACCACCCATGACCTGGGGGGCTAGAGCTAGCTGGTGAGGCTGGGGGTAGGGAGTGTGATGGGACCATGGAGGGTTACACCCTGAGTTACCTCCAGTAGTATCAATGGTTGATCCAGCAGTCTGGGACTGAGGCTGAAATGAAGCTGGAGTCTGCATCTCGCAGCACACAGCACAGCCTAAAGCCCACTGCTAATCACCCTACTGTGTTACACCTCCTCTGGAGAGGCCATGGCCCTGTAGTCAGGTGCCCTCTCCCTCCTCTCCTCTGCCTTCCGGGGGAGTACCACTCCAGTACCACGTGCACCCACAGCCATGACTCACGCAATCAGCCAGAGGAAAGGAGGCCACGCTGACCCCAAACAGGAACACTGTCAGGGGGAGAGAGGGAGGGAGAGGGCAAGCATGGGGGAGTTTATTATTTGCCAGAACTTTTTTCAACAAAACAACAAAGGAACAGTATCTGAGAGGAGTTTGGATTATCTTAACTAAGGGGGCTGAGTGAGGCTTTACCTACTGAGAGTTGAAGCAAGCGGTGTGCTTCAGAAGCCTACAGATGAGAAGGGGGGAATTAGGAGGTAGGGCCGGGCCTATTGAGTGTGGAGATATTTGGCGCTGGCACTTAATCAAAGTGATTAGGTCTTGGGAAGCCAAGCCCACAGGTTATCCTTCAGGAAGCATAGCAAGTAGTTATCAAAACCCCCCAAGTTCAAAGCAGCTCAATTTTCCTATATTAGAAAGAAGAAGTGTTTTGGACAGCCGCCTCCAGACTTCTTTCTAGGTAAAGAACTGTGTCAGAGATGTTTGTACTTGCATGCTCTTCAGGAGACAAGAGGAGGAGGAGGAGAAAAAGAAAAGCTGTGTGCTTAAGTGGAGTCCAGGTCCGTCAGAGTCTGCACAGTGTGATCAATCACCCAAAGCCCAAGTCCCGGAGAAACCCGATCTGCAAGAGTGTCTGACTTTCACACAGCTCTCTCTCTCTCTGACAGCTTAAGGCTGAACGGCAAAGTACAGTTGAAATGTTTTCATTTTTGTCATTTAGCAGACACTCTTATCCAGAGCAACTTGCATACATACTGGTCCCCCGTGGGAATCAAACCCACAACCCTGGCATTGCAAGCGCCATGCTCTACCAACTGAGCCACACGTGACCAGTCAGGTAGTTACTTAAATCCACTTCAATTCCAGCACCATGGCTGTCAGAGGGGATATTTTGATACGTTAGATCAACCTGTTTACTATTGTGAGGATTTAAGAGCATCTGTATCTGGGGCAGGAGAGATTGTCACTTTAAAACCCTCTCTGTGTCGTCTGTAACACTCCAGGGATACCTAAACCATCCCATCAGGGTAGTGGTGGGCGGTGAGAGGACATGGTGTCAGGGGTCCATGGTGGAGATGCACTCAGAGATGGTGGGAAAGCCGTTTACACACGTAGGAAGGATCAGTGTGATGTGTTGTGGGAGATTTTCCTTGAAGTTTCTAATGCGGACGACCGTATGTGTACGGACCTGTGAGACGTTGGGAATGATCTGATCCTGTAAGGAATGACGTAACTCAGGTGCAGGGGCCCCCTGAACTAGGATGTAAACACTGAGGACGTTACATAGACACATACTTCAAGGTAGCCTAGAGGTTAAGAGCATTGGGCAAGTAACCGAAAGGCTGCTGCTTCAAAATCCCTGAGCCGACTAGGTGAAAACTTTGCCAATGTGCCCTTGAGCAAGGCACTCAACCCTAATTGCTCCTTTAAGTGACTCTGGATAAGAGCATCTGCTAAATGACTAAAATCTCAATTTACTTCTGAAGAGTTACCATGAACAGGTGTGACAAGGTTAGTGAGGCTAATGCCTGGGCCCATACCTGGAATAGAGCGCTGGACAACCTAACTGGGCTTTCTATCAAATCCAACCCTTGAAGGCCAAGATAAAGGATCTGTGCAAACAGAGATGAGTCACGTACACATGGGTAAATACGTGGCTGGGTAGCGTTCTCTCAGATCTCAGTCAAGGCCAAAGTGTGACAACATGCTTTACAACATGAAAGAGTGGCTTTAGCTCTGTCAGAGGTTTACACATCCATGGCCACAGTACAGTATAAATCAGCTCCATATTGAACACCATGGACATTACTGAAAGGATTTTAGAACAGACCTGCCAGAGCTCAGGACTAGAAGTATGGCTTCAATAGACTCACGCATCTGTCTAATGTTAGGACCAGCGGAAACACATGTCGCTCTAATTGTATTTTCGTCCAAATTGCAAAATAGCTACTTGGGCAAGAAGCTAAAATAACATACAAACAACAGCAACTATGATAACAAGTGAGGTTGGAATGAAAAAGAGATGGAAAAACACGGGGTTTTACAAATTCAACTTAGCCCTTTGAAAGAGGATCCCCTAACATTACTGGGCCAGTATTGATTTACTCTGCAATTTCGTGTCTCTCCCCATGCCAGCTCCCCAATCTTGGTCGGTCGAGCAGGAGGTCCCTGCAAATAACACTCATCAGATTTTTCCAAAACATAAAAGATTAATACCTTGATTCTTTACAGACACAAGATAATAGACGGTTGGAGAGCTCAAATTGGTATTTGGAGAAAGGAGTCTTGAAAGCAAAATGAGATATCTACAGACCAAGGGGTTACTTTAATTAACCATCATGTTGTAGGGGGTTATTTTGTCTATGTGATGGAAAATCTGTCAGCCCATCTTAAAACAAGACAATCTCTTAACCTTTATTTGTGTATATAACACATCAGAATGGTGGTAAATACATACCATTTTTAAATAGAAAAATACACATTATCTATCTAACCTAAAGATGCCAGAAAAGGGATGACATATTGGTCATGCAATAGCCTAGAAAAACCAGGAACTCTTCCTTTGCTATTTGGCTGTGAACTGAAGGTGCTGAGACTATTTCTATATGGCTGTGAACTGAAGGTGCTGAGACTATTTCTATATGGCTGTGAACTGAAGGTGCTGAGACTATTTCTATATGGCTGTGAACTGAAGGTGCTGAGACTATTTCTATTTGGCTGTGAACTGAAGGTGCTGAGACTATTTCTATATGGCTGTGAACTGAAGGTGCTGAGACTATTTCTATATGGCTGTGAACTGAAGGTGCTGAGACTATTTCTATATGGCTGTGAACTGAAGGTGCTGAGACTATTTCTATATGGCTGTGAACTGAAGGTGCTGAGACTATTTCTATATGGCTGTGAACTGAAGGTGCTGAGACTATTTCTATATGGCTGTGAAGACTATTTCTATATGGCTGTGAACTAAGGTGCTGAGACTATTTCTATATGGCTGTGAACTGAAGGTGCTGAGACTATTTCTATATGGCTGTGAACTGAAGGTGCTGAGACTATTTCTATTTGGCTGTGAACTGAAGGTGCTGAGACTATTTCTATTTGAGACTGTGGCTGTGAACTGAAGGTGCTGAGACTATTTCTATGAACTGGCTGTGAACTGAAGGTGCTGAGACTATTTCTATATGGCTGTGAACTGAAGGTGCTGAGACTATTTCTATATGGCTGTGAACTGAAGGTGCTGAGACTATTTCTATATGGCTGTGAACTGAAGGTGCTGAGACTATTTCTATACTGAAGGTGCTGGAGACTGCTGAGACTATTTCTATATGGCTGTGAACTGAAGGTGCTGAGACTATTTCTATATGGCTGTGAACTGAAGGTGCTGAGACTATTTCTATATGGCTGTGAACTGAAGGTGCTGAGACTATTTCTATTGGCTGTGAACTGAAGGTGCTGAGACTATTTCTATATGGCTGTGAACTGAAGGTGCTGAGACTATTTCTATATGGCTGACTATTTCTATATGGCTGTGAACTGAAGGTGCTGAGACTATTTCTATATGGCTGTGAACTGAAGGTGCTGAGACTATTTCTATATGGCTGTGAACTGAAGGTACTGAGACTATTTCTATATGGCTGGAACTGCTGAGAACTGAAGGTGCTGAGACTATTTCTATATGGCTGAACTGAAGGTGCTGAGACTATTTCTAATGGGTGAACTGAAGGTGCTGAGACTATTTCTATATGGCTGTGAACTGAAGGTGCTGAGACTATTTCTATATGGCTGTGAACTGAAGGTGCTGAGACTATTTTGGCTGTGAACTGAAGGTGCTGAGCTGGCTGTGAACTGAAGGTGCTGAGACTATTTCTATATGGCTGTGAACTGAAGGTGCTGAGACTATTTCTATATGGCTGTGAACTGAAGGTGCTGAGACTATTTCTATATGGCTGAACTGAACTGAAGGTGCTGAGACTATTTCTATTTGGCTGTGAACTGAAGGTGCTGAGACTATTTCTATATGGCTGTGAACTGAAGGTGCTGAGACTATTTGAACTGAGATATGGCTGTGAACTGAAGGTGCTGAGACTATTTCTATATGGCTGTGAACTGAAGGTGCTGAGACTATTTCTATATGGCTGTGAACTGAAGGTGCTGAGACTATTTCTATGAACTGAAGGTGCTGTGAACTGAAGGTGCTGAGACTATTTCTATATGGCTGTGAACTGAAGGTGCTGAGACTATTTCTATATGGCTGTGAACTGAAGGTGCTGAGACTATTTCTATATGGCTGAACTGAACTGACTAAGGTAGGTGCTGAGACTATTTCTATATGGCTGTGAACTGAAGGTGCTGAGACTATTTCTATGGCTTGAACTGAAGGTATGGACTATTTCTGTGAACTGAAGGTGCTGAGACTATTTCTATATGGCTGTGAACTGAAGGTGCTGGAGACTATTTCTATATGGCTGTGAACTGAAGGTGCTGAGACTATTTCTATATGGCTGTGAACTGAAGGTACTGAGACTATTTCTATTTGGCTGTGAACTGAAGGTGCTGAGACTATTTCTATATGGCTGTGAACTGAAGGTGCTGAGACTATTTCTATATGGCTGTGAACTGAAGGTGCTGAGACTATTTCTATATGGCTGTGAACTGAAGGTGTGAACTGAAGGTGCTGAGACTATTTCTATATGGCTGTGAACTGAAGGTGCTGAGACTATTTCTATTTGGCTGTGAACTGAAGGTGCTGAGACTATTTCTATATGGCTGTGAACTGAAGGTGCTGAGACTATTTCTATATGGCTGTGAACTGAAGGTGCTGAGACTATTTCTATTTGGCTGTGAACTGAAGGTGCTGAGACTATTTCTATTTGGCTGTGAACTGAAGGTGCTGAGACTATTTCTATTTGGCTGTGAACTGAAGGTGCTGAGACTATTTCTATATGGCTGTGAACTGAAGGTGCTGAGACTATTTCTATATGGCTGTGAACTGAAGGTGCTGAGACTATTGCTATATGGCTGTGAACTGAAGGTGCTGAGACTATTTCTATATGGCTGTGAACTGAAGGTGCTGAGACTATTTCTATATGGCTGTGAACTGAAGGTGCTGAGACTATTGCTACTGAATGACTGTGAACTGAAGGTGCTGAGACTATTTCTATATGGCTGTGAACTGAAGGTGCTGAGACTATTTCTATATGGCTGTGAACTGAAGGTGCTGAGACTATTGCTATATGAACTGTGAGAACTGAAAGGTGCTGAGACTATTTCTATATGGCTGTGAACTGAAGGTGCTGAGACTATTTCTATTTGGCTGAACTGAACTGAAGGTGCTGAGACTATTTCTATTTGGCTGTGAACTGAAGGTGCTGAGACTATTTCTATGAATGGCTGTGAACTGAAGGTGCTGAGACTATTTCTATATGGCTGTGAACTGAAGGTGCTGAGACTATTTCTATATGGCTGTGAACTGAAGGTGCTGAGACTGAACTGAAGGTGCTGAGACTATTTCTATATGGCTGTGAACTGAAGGTGCTGAGACTATTTCTATATGGCTGTGAACTGAAGGTGCTGAGACTATTTCTATTTGGCTGTGAACATATTTCCAAAGAAAAAGGGCAGACGGTACTTTGAGTTACAGAAAAGTGGAAATTACTGCAAAGTTTCATAAAACAGTTTCCCTTCTGGCTGCAGTGCAACAGCAGCCCAAACATTGGCTTTGCACTTCTTATCCAAAGATGAAAATAAAAAGATAACTTGGTTTTTGCATTTCAGTCCAAATCACATAAAGTAAACAGTGAGCTCTCGGAACACATCAACTATTCTTTTTCAAAGAAAGCCCTGCTGTTCCATTTCAAATACCTCCGGGTTATGAGACATTATGCTGCCTTCTAGCTTCTAAATGTATTCAGGCAGCCTACAGGAAATATAGGAGATACATCTTCATGATTCTATTCCCCATATACTGCCCGTTTGTCTGTTCTCTGTGTGGGGGTGCTTTGGGATAACAAAGTAACCGGCTCCCATATCCCCACACACCACACACACTTATATTTCAATGCCAAGCATAGAAACAGCCTAATTGAGGCATAGGAATCATGTCAGGCTCTTCAAATCCTTACACCAAGGTGCGCACATAATGATGACTTACAGCTACTGTAATGCCAACGCTTGTCAGAAAAAAATCAGATTACAGTAAGTTTATGTTATGACTCAACTCAGCTCACACTCCATTAAACAGGTAATAAATGTGTTATAAAGCAGTTACAAGGCCCTGAGGCCAATGGGGGCCGAGAAGCAGTGTGTTTACGACTCAGAGTTTATTACAGGCTGGGCCTTATCATTATGGACCAAGGAGCCTCACAGTACAGAGCCTCCTGGTGCTAACAGTAGCACAGGTCCTGTAAACATTAGCCTGAGCAGCGCTAGGATAATGCTAGAGCCTCCTGGTGCTAACAGTAGCACAGGTCCTGTAAACATTAGCCTGAGCAGCGCTAGGATAATGCTGGAGCCTCCAGGTGCTAACAGTAGCACAGGTCCTGTAAACATTAGCCTGAGCAGCGCTAGGATAATGCTGGAGCCTCCTGATGCTAACAGTAGCACAGGTCCTGTAAACATTAGCCTGAGCAGCGCTAGGATAATGCTGGAGCCTCCTGGCGCTAACAGTAGCACAGGTCCTGTAAACATTAGCCTGAGCAGCGCTAGGATAATGCTGGAGCCTCCTGGTGCTAACAGTAGCACAGGTCCTGTAAACATTAGCCTGAGCAGCGCTAGGATAATGCTGGAGCCTCCAGGTGCTAACAGTAGCACAGGTCCTGTAAACATTAGCCTGAGCAGCGCTAGGATAATGCTGGAGCCTCCAGGTGCTAACAGTAGCACAGGTCCTGTAAACATTAGCCTGAGCAGCGCTAGGATAATGCTGGAGCCTCCAGGTGCTAACAGTAGCACAGGTCCTGTAAACATTAGCCTGAGCAGCGCTAGGATAATGCTGGAGCCTCCAGGTGCTAACAGTAGCACAGGTCCTGTAAACATTAGCCTGAGCAGCGCTAGGATAATGCTGGAGCCTCCTGGTGCTAACAGAAGCACAGGTCCTGTAAACATTAGCCTGAGCAGCGCTAGGATAATGCTGGAGCCTCCTGCTAACGCAGGTCATATAAACTCCAGGCTGACCAGTGCTATGCTAATAGCCTCTTGGTGCTACCAGAAACACAGGCACTGTAAACCTTCAGCACTAGGCTAACACAGATCCGGTAAACAGAAGGCTGACCAGCGCTAGGCTAGGCTAATGGAGGTGAATAGTTGTCAGGTGCTACCTACATCCCATTACAAAGGTCAGAGTGGTAATGAGAAAGGCTAGTGGCAGGACGAGAGATGTGAGGGCTACTAGCGGCTAACATGTGGGTTAATAATACAAATATTTAATCTATCCACCCACACATATGTCCTGTCTACTGTCCAGAGCCCTGTTGGCAGGTAGAGAGAGGAGAGCTTTGACCTGAAGACCTGCAGTCACCCACAGCAGGATAAATATAGGAGATGAAAGAGTGTCTGAGTCGTCACTGACAGATCTAATCACACACATCCTTTAAAGCCATTTTCCAGAGATGGGCCTATGAAGGCATACCTGTTTTGTTGTAGCAGTGCTATCGTCTTCAGTTCTCATTCCCTCAAAGTAAACATCGACAGAAGCACAATTGTAAGCTTTATCCCCTCAGACCAACATCCCTCCATTTCATTCCACCAGGGCCAAACAATATCAGCATTAACAGTCTTGACTCATTCATCATTCTGGATTTGCGGTAGGTGAATGGATGGGTAGATTCACATTAAGTCCTTGCTGTAGTCAGTGTAATCAAACGCCATTTGCATATGAGACCTGTTTTCAAAAGGCTTGTCTATAATGCAGAAGAGCCTTTTACACTGTTTACAGTTGCCACCCACTGACAATCCCAGCATGGTTTTGCATCATTTTGTGAGACATGCAGCATTGAATAATTCAGTCACTCATCTCTGGCAGAGCAGCTCATTTGAGAAAAAACTGTGTGCACACGCGCACGCACACGCACGCACACGCACACACACACACACACACACACACACACACACAGTGTACAATATATACACTGTCTACAAAACATTAGGAACACCTGCTCTCTCCATGACATAGACTGACCGGGTGAAAGCTCCAGTACGATCCCATGTTGATGTCACTTTTTAAATTCACTTCAGTCAGTATAGATGAAGGGGAGGAGGCGGGATAAATAAGGATTCTTAATCAAGCCTTGAGACAATTGAGACATTGATTGTGTATGTGTACCATTCAGAGGGTGAACGGACAAGACAAAAGAGTCCCTTTGAACTGGGGTATGGCAGTAGGTGCCAGGTGCACCAGTTTGTGTCAAGAACTGCAACGCTGCTGGGTTTTTCACACTCAACAGTTTCCAGTGTGTATCAAGAATTGTCCACCACCCAAAGGACATCCAGCCAACTTGACAACTGTGGGAAGCATTGGAGTCAACATGGGCCAGCATTCCTGTGGAACACTTTCGACACCTTGCAGAGTCCGTGCTCCAACAAATTGATGCTGTTCTGAGGGCAAAGGGGTGCAACTCAATATCAGGAAAGTGTTCTTAATGTTTTGTACACTCAGTGTAGACTGTGCCTGCCTGCCTGCCTGCCTGCCTGCCTGCCTGCCTGCCTGCCTGCCTGCCTGCCTGCCTGCCTGCCTGCCTGCCTGCCTGCCTGCCTGCCTGCCTGCCTGCCTGCCTGCCTGCCTGCCTGCCTGCCTGCCTGCCTGCCTGCCTGCCTGCCTGCCTGCCTGCCTGCCTGCCTGCCTGCCTGCCTGCCTGCCTGCCTGCCTGCCTGCCTGCCTGCCTGCCTGCCTGCCTGCCTGCCTGCCTGCCTGCCTGCCTGCCTGCCTGCCTGCCTGCCTGCCTGCCTGCCTGCCTGCCTGCCTGCCTGCCTGCCTGCCTGCCTGCCTGCCTGCCTGCCTGCCTGCCTGCCTGCCTGCCTGCCTGCCTGCCTGCCTGCCTGCCTGCCTGCCTGCCTGCCTGCCTGCCTGCCTGCCTGCCTGCCTGCCTGCCTGCCTGCCTGCCTGCCTGCCTGCCTGCCTGCCTGCCTGCCTGCCTGCCTGCCTGCCTGCCTGCCTGCCTGCCTGCCTGCCTGCCTGCCTGCCTGCCTGCCTGCCTGCCTGCCTGCCTGCCTGCCTGCCTGCCTGCCTGCCTGCCTGCCTGCCTGCCTGCCTGCCTGCCTGCCTGCCTGCCTGCCTGCCTGCCTGCCTGCCTGCCTGCCTGCCTGCCTGCCTGCCTGCCTGCCTGCCTGCCTGCCTGCCTGCCTGCCTGCCTGCCTGCCTGCCTGCCTGCCTGCCTGCCTGCCTGCCTGCCTGCCTGCCTGCCTGCCTGCCTGCCTGCCTGCCTGCCTGCCTGCCTGCCTGCCTGCC